>NC_141551.1:62265000-62565000 GCF_021556685.1 Rattus norvegicus | reverse complement strand
TCATGCTCATAATAGCAGATAATTGGGTTCAGTTTTCCATGCAGAGGAGTGTTACAGTCAGAGTTTCTAAGATAAAGTCATCTTAACTAGCATATGTAGAGTCCAGAAAAGATGCTGGGCACTCTATTTTGGCTGATTTATTATATACAATACACACACACATACATACATACATACATATATTTACCATACATATACCATATATGTATGTATGTGTATACATACATTTTCCAAAGCATATAACAGTACAAGAAGGCAGAATTCATGCCCTATGTTCAGTTGCCAGATTCCCACTGGGTACCACGGAGCTGGTGGCTCCTGGTGATGGTGGTGTTATGTTTTGCAGTGAGAAGTCTCGGGAAGCCTTGCAGCTGGGGCCTGTATGATGTCCATGGGCCATGTTTCTACAAAAGGCCATTCAGATGTCCGTGGACTAGGCTGCTACCTGAAGCCATGCCGATATCTAGGAGTGTGCTGCCTGCTGTTGCTGGGGAGAGGTGGCTGTGGGCCTGGGAGAGCTGGCCCCGCCTCCTTGCCTGGGCGGTATGAGAAAGCTGGCCCTGACAGCAGCTGGCAGGAGTGAGGGAGAGCTGGCTAGCCGACTAACTCAGCTACTGTTCAGGTTCAGATCCAGGGCTTTGAGCTGATACATCCCAATATCTACCCTATCTGTGAGCTGCCAAAGGGAGTGAAGGGACCAGTCCTGTAGAACCAAAACTTCAGCATCTGCACGATTCAGGGCAACAGTGCATATCGGACCCTCAGTGAGGGTCCAGTATGAATGGCGCAGCAGAAGCCAGAGGCTTTGAACCAGACCAATGTCTCATTGCAATGAATCTTTGCAAATAAAGCTCTTTGGGTCAAAGTGTATCCTGCATGACACGTGGCAACTTCCAATGTCACAACAAACAGGTGATGGAGAGACAGGAAAGATTGAGGAGCCAATCGGTACAAGCGCAGGGGAACTGGGGTTGCAACCGCTGTGACAGGTGTGAGGGAAGGCTATGGTTGATAGGGGAGCAGGCCGTTGTGAAGATGGTTTATTTATTTTATTTTATTTTATTTATTTTATTTTGTTTTTTTCTTGAGGGGGTGAGAAGGGTGGAGGGCAGTTATGGAAGATTGGGGAAATGAGTGGTATTGGAGTGAAAAGAAAATTATACGAATTCTAGGTTTAAAAATATAAAAATTAAAAGAATAAACCCCAAAAGGCCACAGACCCAGGGCTAAGCCCTGCAGCCAGAACTAGCAGGCCATAAAGATAAAGGAGCACAGGAAACACTGTCCAGGCAGGACTGGCAAGCCATAAAGAAAAGGAATGCAGGAACCAGCCTGAGTTAATGGGACTGATTCATGGGACGTCTGGCAGAAAGACATCTCCCGCCAGCTCACTCAGGGCCATCCTCCAGACCCTGATAAGTCCCTGACTTCTAACACGTACTCTTTCTGCTTTGTTCTCACTGCTATGTTTGAATGAGCCAATTGTATGTAACCACGCCAAAACCCCCTAGCTTTCTCTATATAAACCTCTGACTTTTGAGTTTCGTGGCCGACACCTCTGTCTCCTGCGCGGGATACGTGTCGGCCCGGAGATCTCTGTAATAGGTCTCTGTAATAAACCTCGCCTTTGCTTATTACATCCAAAATGGTCTCTCTGTGTCTGGGGTCCGCGATTTCCCAAGACTTGAGTAAGGGTCTCTCTGCGTGGGATTTTTCATAATGGGGGCTCGTCTGGGATCTTCGCGACCACCCCAGACTCTGAAGACCCCTTGGAGGTGAGTTGGATGTTTGTCTGAGTGTTTCTGTGTGAGCGGCGCCGCAATTGTCAGTCTGTGTCTGTCTCTGTTTTGGTTCCGCCGTGTGTGTATATATGTGTGTCTTAGTACTGGTCAGTGTTAAGAGGGCAGATGGGTATTCCTGCCCTGTGTTAAGAGGGCAGATGGGTATTCCTGCCCTGTTCTAAGAGGGCAGATGTGTGTTCCTGCCTTGTGCTAAGAGGGTGGATGTGTATTCCTGCCCTGTGCTAGGAGAGTGGATGTGTATCCCCACTCAGTGCAGCTGCCTTTGTGGTTCGTGAGGACCCTCTGGCTGCGGAAGCGGGGGACGCCCCGGGGCCCGCAGGCTGCAGCCCCTGGAAGACGTTCCATGGGCAGAGAACAGTCGGAAGAGCCCGGCTGTGGGCAGTCAGGAGGACCTGACTGTGGTTTTCTGGAACAAAGGAGACAGAGTGCTCCTTAGTGTCTGCTGTCTGTGTTCTGTTTCTGTGTTTGGTGTTCTTTTTCTTTGCCATGGGGCAGACTGTGATAACCCCTTTGTCTTTGATGGTGGACCATTGTACGGATGTTAGGACAAGAGGACACTCTAAAATCCTGTTGGGAGGTGGAATCAGATGGTCCATCTCATCCCAAAAGCAGCTAAGGTTAAGCTGCAGTTTGGGCCAGGTACTGAAGGTACCAGGCATCTGTGAAAATTGGTTATAGGATGCTTTGTCTTGGTCTCGTTTGTCTGGCTTGTTTTCTGTGGTATTGTCGAGTGTCTTTTTGACTTTTGTTTCGTTTTTGAATTTTAGACTGACGACTGTGTTTGAAATCTTGGACTGACGACTGTGTTTGAAATCATGAAACTGTTCGCTTTGTTCGTCAAAGAGTTTTACTTGGTCCTCTTGGTGCTTAAGTTAAAAGTTAAAAATAATTTGCTTGAGAGAAATTGTTTTCTGCCAGGGAGTTTTGTCTTTCTCTCTTGAGCCTCCTCCCCAAGGAGAGATGCCCCTCCCTTTACTCCCCTTGATCAGCCTAGCTGCTGTTAACAGTTGTTTAAACAGACATTAACAAAAACCTTTAGGACAAATAAAAAAGTAAATAAAAAAGTTCCCCAGATTAGGCCTCCGGTATAAAACAAGTATAGTGAGTAAGAAACTTAATTTTATAGACCCCGCTCTAGTGGAGGTGTGTTGATAGCCAACGTTAATTTTTTAAAACATAGTGTTTTATCTGTGCTTGTGCTCCCAACACACAGTAGGGGGGAGCGAAATTAGCTGCAGAGCTGCTGCAGCGAGCATGGGGACTTCTCAAGTCTCACCCAATTTTTCTGGCTCTTCAGGAGCTGTTTAAAAAGAAAAGGCTTAAGATAAAAAGAAACACTATAGAGAGATTTCTTAGTGAATTGCTACACCTTGGTTCGCTATCTCTGGGAATCTCACGGTAGACAGCTGTGATAAGCTGGGGAAGATTTAAATTTTGCTTGGGAACAAGGATTCTTAAAGGTGGAGTTTCAGCCGGTATGGCACTTAGTGCGTAGCTGCCTAAAAGATCAGAAATGCTGTCAACAGGCTATAAAAAAGGGACAGGCTGTGTTAGAAATGCTACAGGAAGAATGATCTAAAAAGGCTGAGAGTGAGGTGGGAGAAGACTCTAAAAAAAACAAGAACAAGAAAAAAATGTCTGCTTTTAGTGGCCAGACCTTCAACTCTTGCTCACAGAAAGAGAGTGCTCATTAGAAGTTCTTTAAGGAGCCTGCCTTATCTGCTGGCCCTATTCCAAGAGAGGAGCCAGTCTCCAGCATTAAATTACTTTTCTCACTGGTCATCATTAGCATGGAGAATGCCTTTGATCCTATCCCCGCAGCAGCCAGTTCCTGCCCCAGTGGTCGAAATGTCCCAGGTTGGGGGACAGAGAAGCCCCTAAAATAGTTTCAAAAAATCTACAACAAACTGTAAAGAACTTTGTTTTGTTTTGCCAGTCAAAATTTTGAATTCAGGCTTTGGCTGTGGCCAAGGTCAGGATTAATGTTTTCTTTTCCATGGGCCCTTAGCCCACTGAGACAGTTTGGTGAAGGACTACTACTGCAGTCCTGATATTCAGAGACATGGAGAGAGCTATAGTTTTTTTTTTTTTTTATTAAAGGTTGGTACTATAGTATTAACAATCTCTTTATTAGATGTAAGAGACAAGAAGCCCCAGGTGAACTGGTTACAATTCTTTTGTCAGCTGCTTAGTATCTAACACCCAGATTCTAACATCTCTCCATCCTTTTGTTATTAGTTGTTACTGGAAGCCTAGTGCCATTTAGAGGATGGGTCTCTTGAGCGATAAAGCCACTGAGCTGACACTAAAGGGAGGTACTCCTTAAGGGAAAATCTAAGTCCAGAGAGACAACCGGTAACAGATAGACTGCCCCTCTGCTCACTTTTCTGTTTCACAGACACAAGGTCTTTTTGTCCAAGAAAGCCTCCTGGCTTAGCTGTGTGACTAAATGCTATTTGCCCTCTTCAGTGGACCTCTATTCTCAAGATTCCCTTGTTTTCTCACCATCCCATTTAAGATGCTTGTTAGTAGCTATTACAGGTCTTCTTTACCACCGAGGAAAGACGAAATCCTACTAGAGGCCAGAAAAAATGTTCCAGACATGGATAGAAGGCCCTCACTTCTGTCTGCTCTCTTCAGACGCCTGAAGGTAGGGAGTGCTCCAGGTCTGCTGCCAGACTCCAAGGGTGGGTCTCTGAGGGACTAGAAAATGCCCCACCAATCTGGCTAAGATAAGAAAAGGATAAAGAGAATGTTACAGAAATTTAAAGGGTTAAGTTAAGTTGCTGAGAGTTAGTATAAGTCACAAAAAAAGTAAGGTTAAAAAAGAAAGAGGTAAAAAGAACAGGAAGCTAGAGAAAAAAAAGAGAAAAAAAAAGAAGTTAGAGAGCTAAAGAGAGATAAAAGACGAGAGAGGAACATATACTGGCCACAGTAGTTAGGGAACCTAAGAAGATAGTACCTGGCAACAGAAGAGAATTCCTGGCTAAAGATCAGTGTGCCTAATACGAAGAAAAAGGACATTGGGTCAGGGACTGCCCCAAAAAGAACAAGAGGGGACACTGGAGAGCCTCTTGGTGCTGGCTATGCACAGAGATAGAAGGGAAACCCGCCCAGTTGTTTTGTGGATACAGGGACCCAATGCTCTGTGCTCCTATGCTCCAGTGGGCCAATATCCAAAGACCTTGAGTACAAAGAGCTACTGGCAACGAACAATACTTATGGACTGCCCGAAGAACAGTGGACCTTGGCGTGGGCCGGGTAACCCACCCAGTAATTCATGGTCATCCCTGACTGCCCCTATCCCTTGCTCATGAGAAAATTGCTCTCCAAATTGGCTTGCGTGGGCTAAAATGGCTAGATGAGGCCATGTATATACATATCTATAGACTGTGTATGTGGAGCTTAAGACCTGTCTCAGTGCACCAGTAACTGATGCTGGGAGATGAATGGCTTAGCGCTGTTCTGCTTGGAACACATCACTCCTGCCAGCCGGGCACTAACAATTATCACCCAATCCAGGACTTAAACTGTGATAGAGTGGCTGATAGAGTGTCCCAAAAGATGGGACCACTGGTCAGCTGCCATGGACTAGATTCTCCACCGGTTGGGGACAATCTGGTCAACTTGCTGCCCAATCCGGACCTGGAGCCACCACAGCACGAGTGTCAAACACTGACAGAAGCACATGGCTGGAGGAAAGACCTCTGTGACTAGCTGATTGACCCCTGCTGAAAGCCGAGGACCTTGTCCACAGACGGGAACAGTTCTCTTCATGAATGAAGGTCAGAGACAAGTGGGTGCTGCCATGGTGGACAACACAATGTCATCTAGAATGGCTGAACCCCAACCCCCAGCACATCAGCACCACAGATGTCTTTGCCATCTCTTAGATGCCCTGATAAAGCCAACAACTGTGAGTACTATTCATTGCCAAGGACATCAAGAAGGAAGAGATTCAGTGACATGGGACAGTAACAAAACAGATAAAGTGGCTCGGGAAATGGCTATACAGGAGCCTATCCTGGTTACAGGCCTACAGGAGACAGCCACTAGAAACTGAGATTAGACTAAGAGATGGCCTCACTTAGAATGTACAACAGAAGAAAAGGCCCAAGTTGTTTAAAAGATAAAAGGACAATGACACACTTGGGGAGAAAGCTATACCCCCCAAAGAACAAACAAAAGACTCACTTTGCCAAATTAAGAAATGGACTCATTTAAGAGATAAGAAGTTTGTCCAAATAGTTAAAATATAAGATGTGTCAATAAGTAAATGCTTAACAAGCAAACAGGGCAAAGAGACCTAGAGAGTTTAGTGAAAAGTCGAAGTGAACTTCACTGAGATAAAACCAGAAAAATATAATCACAAGTATCTCCTAGTGCTTGTAGATACTTTTTCAGGACGGCCTCTACAATCATCAAGAAGATACTAGAAGAAATCTTCCCCAGGTCTAGAATGCCCAAGGTAATCTGGTCAGACAACGGTCCTACTTTCGTTGCCAAGGTAAGCCAGGGTGTGGCCAAGTATTTAGAGGTCGATTGAAAATTACATTGTATTTACAGACCTCAAAGTTCAGGACAGGTAGAGTAAATAAATAGAACTCTAAAAGAGACCCTGACCAAATGAAATTAACCATGGAGACTGGCACAGACTGGGTGACACTCCTTCCCTCCTGCTCTCTTCAGAGCAAGAAATACCCCTTCCAAATTCAGCCTTACCCCCTTTGAGATCCTATATGGGGCCTCAGCTCCCCTGACTGTATTAGATGATGTTACTGAACCAACATGTCATAGTGCCATAGTAATAATGATTTGTGTGCCAGGCTAAAAGACCTACAGGTGATACAGAAAGAAATCTGCTCACAGCTGACAGCAGCCTATGCCCTGGAGACCCCTGAGACATCCCATCAGTTCCAGGTCGGAAGCAGCTACACTGAGTCCAGACACTCGAGCCTCGCTGGAAAGGACCATACCTGGTGCTGCTGACCACCCTGACAGCCGTCAATTCTCAGCCCTCACCAGCCGTGTACTAGCTGTTAGGGCTGAGAGCTGGGACCTAGAGGGAAATTCAGTCATGTTTGTCCTGGGTTCCATCGAGATAGGTGTGGGGATAGGCTTGATTTCTATTACAAATGATGTAACATTACATATGTTAATACTCCTAACACTTCTTGGGACTGTGCCTCAGGGATCACAACCTGTATAAGTTTAGAAGTTCTGAAAGACAGTCATGACCTTGGTATATAGGTTCAGATAGTGTCCAGATTGGAATCCTGATGCTACTTAAGGCTATCTAGGTGCTGCAAGGGGAGCACAAGGACATCTGCCATTGCCCTACAATACAAGGTTTATAGAGAATTCAAAACTGCCATTGACTCAGATATAAAAAGAGTGAAAGACTTTTTAGCTGACCTCCAAGAATACCTAACCTCCCTCTCAGAGGTAGTCCTTCAAAATAGAAAAAGATTAGACCTGATATTCCTTAAAGAAGGAGCCTGTGTGCTACTATACAGACCTGAAAGAATGTTGCTTCTATACAGACCATTCAGGAGTAATTAAAGACTCCATAAATAAACTTAGAAAAAGGTTAGACAAAAGACAGACAGAAAAACACATAAGAGATAGTTCAAGAGCTGGTTTAGTAGATCTCCCTGGATGACTACCCTACACTCTGCTACAGCTGGGCCATTATTAATAATTTTCTTGTTTTTAGTTTTTGGCTCCTGCGTGACAAACAGGTTAATTGCTTTTGTTAAAAATCGAGTGGGTGCTTTGCGGTTGATGGTTGTGAGACAACAGTACCAGTCAGTTAGGACAACTGGTGAGACCAAATAAGACTTTAAAATTAAAGACAATCAAAATTCTAAGATTAGAATTATTTAGTAGGAGAAGACGGGAATGAAAAGAAAATTATACAAATTCTAGGTTTAAAAATATAAAAATTAAAAGAATAAACCCCCAAAGGCCACAGACCCAGGGCTAAGCCCTGCAGCCAGAACTAGCAGGCCATAAAGATAAAGGAGCACAGGAAACACTGTCCAGGCAGGACTGGCAAGCCATAAAGAAAAGGAATGCAGGAACCAGCCTGAGTTAATGGGACTGATTCATGGGACGTCTGGCAGAAAGACATCTCCCCCCAGCTCACTCAGGGCCATCCTCCAGACCCTGATAAGCCCCTGACTTCTAACACGTACTCTTTCTGCTTTGTTCTCACTGCTATGTTTGAATGAGCCAATTGTATGTAACCACGCCAAAACCCCCTAGCTTTCTCTATATAAACCTCTGACTTTTGAGTTTCGTGGCCGACACCTCTGTCTCCTGCGCGGGATACGTGTCGGCCCGGAGATCTCTGTAATAGGTCTCTGTAATAAACCTCGCCTTTGCTTATTACATCCAAAATGGTCTCTCTGTGTCTGGGGTCCGCGATTTCCCAAGACTTGAGTAAGGGTCTCTCTGCGTGGGATTTTTCAGGAGTACATGATGTGCAATTCACACAAAAAAAACCAATAAAAATTTATGTTTAAAAATAGAATCAATGAGTAACACTGTCAATGCCACCAGTCTGTGATCCCCTTTTGAAGTCTGGGCGGGCACACAAGCTGCTTAGGCGTTCTTCTCGGCACAAGGAGCTGTACTGTTGGAATACTGATCTACATTTCTAAACGTTTGGCTGTCCTTAAACATTAATATTTAGTTCTTTTTCCTTAGTTTTTAACTTTAAAGAAAGATCACCTAATAAATTAGAGGCCGAGGATGGACTTTTCTATTGATGACCGAGGTACTGAAGGTGGTAATGATTATATCATTTCACCGAATCATTTTCTTAAATTGTTAAATTGTTTTAAAATGATAAAAAATAGCCTCAATAAGCCTTATCGAATGAAAGACATCTGATTAATAATCTCACTGTGATTACAACAGGCTGGAATTAAATCAACACACAATTAAATCTCAAGAACATATCCAGGATGGTCCCTTGAGGAATTTCTTTCCCATATAACTATGCCTAAAGTATCCTGTTTGTGAGCTTGCTCTTAGAGCGAAGGAGAAAAAGATTAGTAATTGAGATTGACTCATTTAGGCTAGGCACGATATGTGGCACACATATAATCCTAGCACACCAGAGGCTTTGGACACAAGCATCCAGGCCAACCTGCAATCCACAGAAAGGCCTGGTCTTCAAACAAAACAAAACAAGTGAGAGGACTGGGTTAGTCAGAGCAGGCTGGCTCCATGACAGGCTGAAACATGGCAGTTTGGGAGACGAGACCTAAGTTTCTATTTCCGAGAAATGAGGACTCAGATCCAGGAACCTGTGGCCAGCCAACCACAGCTGCGGGCAGCCAATCCGAGGACGCCTGGTCATATGGCCTGAGGTAAGAATAGGTAGCTAGAATGAGTAAGCAAACCCCTGGGAAGTCTTCAGAGCCCAACCAATTGTAGAGTCCGTCAGACGCCTAGAGACAGAGCTGACCAATCAAGGTAAAAGAGCTCACAGCCCTCCCTGGAATCCCCTTAACTGACAATAAAAGCTGGGCATACGAGTCCACCAGAGGTCTCCATTTCCAAACGTGGAGACCCCGGCAGGCAGGAAATTCAGCTGAATCAATGCTCCTTGCTCTTATATACTACCTGAGTCTGGGGTCCTCCTTCAGCAATTCTTGGACCCTAACCCAAGAACAAAAACATGGTTACTCTTAAAAGCACAAGGCCCTTGAGACACACCTACGCTAGCTACAGCAGCAGCAGGAAAATTCGGTCTCCAATGACTAAAGACACAATTGATGGACTTGGTACCAGCAGACCTACTTAGTGAATCGTTCGGGAACAAAAGTTGTTCGGAAAGAAAGTCGATTGGTTCCTCACAACGACTGCCGGCCCCAAATGAATTTATGCAAACTGGAAATCTCTCTTATGACATTCGTCTAAATGGTTATCTAATTCATAATCTATGACTCTCCTATACAGTGTTATTACAGCCCACCCCACCCTGACCCCATAACCAGCGGTGGGATCCAGTGAAAGTAACATTAGAAACATGAGCGAAGACACGAGGATGTGTTTTCCTCCTTCCTCTTCCTTCCCCACCCGATCCCTCTTTCATTCCCTTCCATCCTCCCCATTCCCTCCATTTCCCTCTCCTCTCTTATTCCCCACCCCTCCTCCTTCCTTTTCAATAGAGAGAAGGTGAAGATAATCATAGAAGGAAAACCGAGGTCCATGCACCTCAAGAATGAAATCCAAGATGAGGGCCACCTCACCACCAGAACAGACAAAGGAATGCCCCAGGCTTACGCACTTCATCCCTGGAAGGAAGGAAGCCTTTTCTACTTATTCTTGTGAACAGGAGACATCTTGGTGTGTTTATCTGTTTTTAAGCCTGCCTGAGATTCAGACTTCTAAGCAGCCAGAGGCAGAATTTGATTACTCTAGCAAATGGAGGCTCTCACCACCACAGAAATTAAGGAACTTGCGTCTTGTCACTACCAGCCGTTCCGACATCAGAATCCAGACCTGTGTCCTTAATGCCTAACATCTGTCCACCATTGCACTTGAATGTGGTCGTTCTGAGGAAATGAAGATTTTGCTGAGCATAAGGATAGACCTGCTGTTTGGGTAAAAGGACAATTATCTGATTAAAGCTAAGTCAGCCTGGAAATTTGAAGTAACTGGCTGAAATGCTAAAAGAGGCTCAGAAGAGAGCTGGGAATGGTTCCCCATTCAGTCGGTCTTGCTGAGATAAGATTGACATCTGTTGTCTGAACTTCACAACCACAGAATATGGAAATCTTGCTGCTGCTTGTCCAGTTGGGTTTTCTATGAGGACAAAAGGATGTCATAGCAATTGAAGCAAAGAGCAAATATTTCTCTGAGTTCTGCATGACCCAGACACTGCCTACTGTGCAGAAAGAGAAAACCATGGAGGGCTGCTTTATTGGCCATCAGTTTACATCAGATCACTGATCTGAGAAAAAACTGCTCCTGGCCCAACTGAGGGCCACACCATTATTGACTTTCACTGGCTTCATATGAAATACAATATTTGGCTTTTGACAATATTTCATAGCAACCCATCACACCAGGTCCAAAATGAAGACTTGATACCTTGTGCTTCCTTGATTTCTGTTAAAATTGGGAGGGCTTCATATAGCCTAGACACAAGTTCCTCTCCCAAGTCTGTCCACAGGAGCAAGGGTCCCTAGATGCTCTCCCATCATGCAGAGGTAGGTTTCTGTTCCCTGGCAGAGTGAAATTATTCACACAAGCTAGTCATGTCACTGAAGACCAGAGGGTCTTCTCCACTGTTGATGTTTTAGAACCTGGCTTCTACACCCTATTTCCTGGTGCAAGCCTTCAGGGCAGGCTGTGTCCTTTTCTCCCACACTCTAAATGTGACTCACAAAATGCTGTCAGCCTTGTCTGTTCCACACTGGATTGCATGTGTTCAAGGATTCCAGAATCTTGTAGTAGGATCCCTCTCCAACCACTAAGATCTACAGAAGACAGTTAAAAAAAAAAACTACAGGGGTTGGGGATTTAGCTCAGTGGTAGAGCGCTTGCCTAGGAAGCGCAAGGCCCTGGGTTCGGTCCCCAGCTCCGAAAAAAAAAAGAACCAAAAAAAAAAAAAAACAAAAAAACAAAAAACAAAAAACAAAAAACAAAAAACAAAAAAACTACATAGACAGTAACTCTCGCTCCTTATCTCTTCAGGATACAGTGATCATTTTCAGAATGCTCATGGGTTGTCATGAAGAAGCAGTTGCCACTGTTTCACCCTGATCTACACCCCTCTTTAGGATACTCCAGTGATATATAAATGAATGACCCTCTACTGGTAACAACTCTTTCCGTTTATAAAATGTAATGACTTCAAACTCATCAAATGTTTAGCATCTTTTATTTCTAATACTAAATCAATGTGCTCTATTTTTCAGATTGTTCTATAATAATCATTTCAGGGTTTTATCATCTCCACTATTACATGAATGGATTTGAGAGAGAGAAAAAGAGAGGAAGGGAGGATGAGAAAGGGGGAGGGGAAGGGAGAGAGATGGAGCCTATGGAGTTAGATCCCTGGAACTGGAGTTACAGGTATCTGCGAACCTTCTTGAGGGTGCTGGGAGCCAAACCTGGTCTATCTCCCTGTTCTTAAGTTGGGAACACACCTGTATAACCATGTGGGAAGGTCACACTGGGAATTATGGATGGAGACTATGTAAAGCTTAGTTTAGAGCATTGTCTACTGCAGCTAAGAGAACAACACATGTAAGCCATCATCATTGATAATAAAATGGTGCCATCGCATTGACCCTATCTCTTTTATCTCTTTAGTAGTTCATTATAGGCCATAAACATGCCCTCATGTAGTCTCCTATGGGCCAGAGGGACACATTGTTAAGTTTCTAATTTTCTGCATGAAACAATGAGTATTTGCTTCATGTATTCTTGCGTTTCACAGCAGAGGCTCTCAGCTGCAACAGTGTCAACTTGATGGAATGTGGAATATTAATGTATCCAATAGTCCCTGGGTTAGACTAGTAGATACATTAATATCCATCATACATCCCACCAGAGTATGATGCCAAAATGTTCTAATTATTGTCTACGTCTCTGATTTGTTCAGAGGTATAAGAGACACCCTATACCTGCAGGCTGACACAGCTTACATTCTAGGTAAAGAGTTTATTTTTAGTTCAAGTTCACTAATTTTTTAATCTCTTGTTTTATTGACAGGCGGAATGAATACTAACTAGCATTCTGTTTTAGTTCTATAAGACACAAGCAAACAACTTTGCCAATATGTAGAGGAGAAAACAAACACCAACAACCACAGAGATCCAAACAGAACTTACTTTCCTGGTCACACCTTACCAGTTGACATGATCATGAGTTGTGATATCATCATATCCTGTAAGTGTGGTTCTAACGGGGAGAATATTAAAAGATGGAACAAAAGAGAGTTGAAAACCAAATGATAAGCATATTAGTTCCTTGTCTATTGCTGTGATAAAACACCATAGCAGGGCTGGAGAGATGGCTCAGTGGTTAAGAGTTCAATTCCCAGCAACCACATGGTGGCTCATGACCATCTGTAATGTGGACACCGATGTCTTCTGGTGTGTCTGAAGACAGTGACGGTGTACCCACATACATGAAAGGAATAAATAATTAAAAAAAAACATAGCAGAGGCAACGTATAGAAAGACGTGTTTATTTGGGCTTAAGTTTTTAGAGCAGTTGTTCACAACCTTCCTAAGACCGTGGCCTTTTCATACAGTTCCTCCTGTTGTGGTGACCCACTCCCAACCATAAAATTATTTCGTCACTACTTTATAACTGCAATCTTGCTACTGTTATGATTAATGTTATAATCGTAATATAAATATTTTTGGAGAAAAAGTTGTTATCAAAGGGGTCTCGACTGACAGGTTGAGAAGTGCTGTGGTAGAGTTCATCATCATCACACCAAGGAAGCATGGCAGCAGGCGGGCATGGTGGCTGGAGCAGCGAGCCGAGAGCTCATACTTTAAACGACAAGCAGGAGGCAGAGAGAGCAAACAGGGAATGGTGCATAACTTTTGAAACTTCCAACTGCATCCATTGTGACATACTTTCTCCAAGAAGGCACACCCACGATGTCCCCAACCGGGGACCAAGCATTGAAGTGCTACAGCTTATGGGAGCATTCTCATTCAAACCACCAGAAGAAGCTCTGTTATATGACTTATAGAAATCACCTCTATCTGATTAAAACTTGATTATTTTAAGAGTCACATGCAGGTTGCTGGGCATGGTGGCATATACCTTTAATCTCAGCACTCAGGAGGCAGGGGCAAGGCAGATCTCTGAGATTGAGGGTAGCCTGGTCTACAGAGCAAGTTCTAGTTCTAGGACAGCTGGGTTACATAGGGAAACTCTTTCTTTAAATTAAAAAGAAAAGAAAAGAAAAGAAAAGAAAAGAAAAGAAAGAGCAGCCTAGAGTCAAACAGAGGATGCGGTGGTTTAGAGAACTTCCTGCTCTCAAAGGTTACTGGAGTTTGGTCCCAGCACTCATGTCTAGTAACTCATAACTACCTATAACTCCATCTCCAGACAATCTAACTCTTCTAGACTCTGTGTTCACTTGCAGTCATAATGTGTTTACCCCAACCACAAACCCGACCATGAATATTATTTAAAAACGCTTTAATATTAAAAAGAAGCAGCACCTAGCATCCGACTTTTGATACATCAGGAAGCATTACTAAATAAAATCACACTCTTGCCACAGAACAATGTGCAGAACTGTGGTGGTCATGCCCCTGTAGGTTAGAGACAGACACTGTGTGAGCAACAATGTAGCTTGAAGAACTCCTGGCTTCAGTGTGGATGCCCATGCTTCACCTTACACAGTCAGAATTTCCGAAGAATGATCTTTGTATTTACGCTGTAAGAACTCCAGGTCAATCCGCGGACCAGCGGGATTCTGATATCTCACATTCAAGGTGACACAATATTCATCTCTTTCTCTATTCTATGATTTTCAGTTTTCTTGTTAGTCTCTTTAGCCATGTGATTACTTTCTCGATCACCTTGTAAAGAAATGACACACGAGTTGCGTACAAGAACACTTATTCTGGTTCAAAAATGATTTGTGATCTCATCAGCCAATCTTCCCTTTTTCTGGCTGCTTAGTGAATTCCATGGCACTCCAAGATCCTTGGGGTCCAGGAACCACCACGGCAAATCCATACCACATAATTCTAATCAGTGATCTAGCTACAGATGAACAGACAGGGCCAGAAGTCCACATCCAACTACTTCCCTACAGGGGCGCTAATGTTACAGCTCAAAATCATATTAGACGTCACCATGGAAACGGACATTGGGGTTTCACTGATGCACTTCCAATAAAGCCGTTTAGGACACTGCCTCATGCATCACCCATAGGACCCGGGGCGGGGGGAAACAAAATTCCCTTTTGATTTAATAATAAAAATTATGCATCCTTGTGTAGACTTGGCTTTTCCTCTCTTGCTGGCCAATGAATATTGTGTGGGATGGGGTGTGGAGGAGACCGTCTGATGAAATTATGTTGTGTGTTGAGTCTCCAACCTCCAGTAACCCAATTAAGTGAGAGACGTACTCTAAGAAAGTTTAATTTCAACATGGCGCAATAACTTTAGTGCTAGAGATATGGAAAGCTCGGTTGCTATGGAGACGAGTAAATAAGTTATATAAGTAATTACATTTCCATTTTTGCCATAGTTACTGGAAGATAAGGGCTAAATGCTATGCTCAACGGAGGCAACAGTGTCAGCATTTACCAAAGCTTTATTTGTCTTTTTTTTTCCCCTTCCCAATCCCATTTTTGCCTGAATACACCACAAACTTCATTTCTGTTAAGAAAAACAGAGGTTAAGGGATTATGCTAAAAAAAAAAAAGAGTATAATTTATAAAATCTCATACCAAATATCACTTGCTTTTTAAAAAAACTATTTTTAATTACAGGGTAAAACGGAAAAATCATGAATGTTTGGTGGTGATTTTCATATCCCATACACAGATGCTCCGAATAAAGTATTTAGATATAGAAAAATGGAAATCGAGAAGTAAACGAGAGGCCCTAAGTGTGATTTGTATAACCCGTTTATTGTGAGGGTGACGAGTGATGTGACCCGTAGCTTCGTTTCCCTAAACGTCACCAGTCAGCTGCTGTGATGGAGCAGAAGGCATAGGCAGTCTTTGTTGTGGATCCTGCCCAATTTTAAAGAGCCCCACGGAAGCTGCTTAGCAGTGTGATCCTTAGGGTTCCGACACAAACACTCCTTGCTTGTTCAGATTATAATCTCTACAATCGCCTAGCACCATCGCTACCGGTCTGCTGCTCCCCTCGTGGAAAAAGTATGGGCAAGTCTTCATAGAAGACGCAGGTACCATGCTTCCTTACAGGGTGCGCCCTGACGGTTACGCACCCCCTCACCGGTGTGGCAGCTCATACTGGTACGTGTTCTTTTTTTTTTTTTTTTTTCCGGAGCTGGGAACGGAACCCAGTGCCTTGCACTTGCTAGGCAAGCGCTCTACCACTGAGCTAAATCCCCAACCCCCACTGGTACGTGTTCTTGATCCCATCGTGAGTGCTTGGAACAAATATAACCAGCCTCCACAAGTAAATGTGGACCCTATAATCCGAGTCGCTCTTTTGGGAGTGATCTTACCAGCTTTCTTCCCAATAAACAGACTTTAGTTTTGCCTTTCTCCCTCTTATTGTGCAAAGCAGTGAATGACCACGTGAACGACGGCTTTTTCTTCTGTCTTATTTTTCATAAAATAAATTTTATAAAATAAAATTTCATAACATAAACAAAAACTTCTCTCTCTCTCTTGTAGTCCGTGTATTATGCATCATTTGTGTGAGGAGGTAGGGATGTGAGTTGAGTGTGGAGGTCAGAGGAAAAGTATGAGGAGTTGGTTCTCTCCTACATTATTGAAGCTGGTTCTCTCTGGTTGTTTCAGCCATGCTGTGAACTCTCAGCTGGCTGACCTCCAGACCTTCCTGGCAGTTCTCCTGTCTCTGCTCCCATCCCACTACAGGAGTGATGAGGTCACAGGTGCATGCCACCACATCCGGCTTTCTACATGGTTTCTGAGGACCAGGCTCAGTTCACCAGGCTTGAGTGGCAAGAGCTTCAAACTCTCAGATCATCTCAGGAGTCTCCTTTTTCTCTTTTAAAAGTTCTCAGGTGGCTCTAAAGCTGGTTTTGAATTTGCTATATAGCTATACCTGGTCTTTAATGCTTGCATACTTCTGCATAAACCTGCCTTCTGTTGGGGTTCCAGACATATACTGCCTCTCCTTATTCTGTGGAAGCCTGGGGATTAAGCCTGGGGTGTCATGAGTGCCAGGCAAACTCTCCATCAACTGAGTTATAGCTGAAGTTTTCACGATCCATTCTCTTACAGTTAGATTCATCATGAAGGTGGCCCTGTGAGGTTGTATCATAAACGCTGACAGAGGTCCTAGATCAGCCACTTAGCTGCTGACTGAGCTCTCCAGCAAGATACTTAACTCTGTATCTGTTTTCTTAGCTACAAAACGAGCAATGTAATGAGAGTCATTGAGGAAATGTAGTATTTTTTAAACATGGAGTACTTAAAGGGATGCATTCGGGGACTTAGTGCTGTGAATGCTACTGTTTTCATTGTTGGTATTGCAGTGTTGTTAGGATAGCTATTAATAATCATAAAATATATCAGCAATATTCATTAGAAACTTCCCCTTGTTTATGTGCAGCCTTCTAGCTGCAACATCTGAAGTTTCCCTGGGTTGTACATGTGTCTAACATTCAGCCAAAGGATTGCTTTCTTTCATTTTTTTTTTTAGTGACTCAGAGTACTTGTAACATAATTTATAGCATTTAACAATAAGCTGCAGATTGCTTATCTACAATAACTATTGTTTAAATAACACAGGGTTCACCTCTTTGTAAATGAAGTCAAAGCCAGGCCTCCTGGCACAGGATAGCAATCTGAACAATTTGGGGGCAGAGAGAAGAGGATCGTGAAGCCAGGCCTTCACTGTTCAGTGGAGTGAGTTCAAGGTCAGCCTGGGCACTGTAGCAAGACCCTATCCAAAATAGAAAATAAAAGGAGGGCTGTAGTTACAGTCAGACATAGTGCAGTTGCCAGCATGTGCAGAGCCTCAGCACTAAAAAAAAAAAATAACATTAGAATGAAATAAATTGGTTTTCATGGCAATAATAGTCACATGACACTAATGGCTAGTAGTCTATGTATCCCTCGTCCAGATTTTCATTTTCTGTACCTACCCTGGATCTGTGATCACTTTAGAGTCATGTGTCCCTTGCTGTGCTGCCTTAGATATTTTGTGGAGGAAAGACATTATTAATTAATTAATTAATAATGATTAATAAAACCACCACCAACAGCATATCCTTTCTTGCCTCTATGTAGACACTCTAAACATTCTTGTAGTGAGACTGGTAATGTATCTTTAGGCTGTGTTGAATTATGTATCTCCCTGTCTTCTGTTGGATGTTTTGCCAATGGATCTAGGAATCTTGGAGAAGAGCAAGGCGTTAAGGAAGGAATGACAAAAGCAGAGCTTCAAACCTTCAAATGCCACAAAGTCACTTTCTGATTGTGAGGCTGACTGTTATTCACTGTTAGCACAGATCAATGGAGAAGTCACTGTGAGAATTTCAAAATGAGAAGGATTTGAATAATTACTTAGATAATTAAAAGAAAACCACTATAGCAACTGGAAGGGGCAGATAGATGAATGGTAGGTCCCTTGTCCAGCATCTGTGAGGTCCTGATACAACCTGTCCCCCAACTGCCCTTCACACGAATACTGTAGCGTATTTAAATTCTAGCTCTAAACAAAAACTGTGTAGATATTTCCCTTCATTGCTTCCAGATACTTGTTGGCTGCCCAGAGAGACTTTTGCAAATAAGTAAACCTGCAAAAGAGATACATGATTTCAGGGCTCTTCGGGAACTCACTCTTTCATAGACTTCCAGTGGCTGCCTTGTTGGGGGAAAGAACAGGGAAGAGGCTCCCATGTCCTCAGACAAAGTGTTTCAGATGATCTTCTCTAGGACAGCCATGCTCTTTTGATATACTTCTGCAAAATCAAGATCAAGAACAGAGTAGAACGCTTATTGCCCTAAGGTTCATTTCCATCAAATTCCATTCATACAACCTCCCTTTGTTACCCACCCTCCATAACCTCCCCCAAAACATCCAGAGGTAAACAGTCTTGAAGCAGCTGAGGTGTCCATATACACAAAGCTCGGTGGACAACGTTCCCTAACGCTCAACCCTGAGGCTGTTCCTAGACATTAGGCATAAACTTGCATGAAGAGAGGTACAGAGGTCGTTGTGAAAATGGAAAAGAACACTGACTCGCCATTTATTAGCTGGCATGGGGTTATACAAATGAACAAGCAAATATTTCCACCATCATTTTCCTTGCTCCTTCACTAGGGACAGATGGACAGATGGAGGATGAAGAGAGGAATATGTATACAGGTGGATTAGATTAGCGTGTCTGTGGCTCCTTAGGTGACTGCTGAGAGAGGCAGGATTATGGGAAGGAAGGGTATATTACATCTCTGAGGTCATAATTATTCCTCTTGTTTGCCTATCCTAGTTTACAGTACATCTGCCTTCCTGAGGATGGTCCCTTAGCTGGTGATTGATCTGCACAATTGGAATCTTCACCCAGGCCACCCAGATCACATTCTCTTGATCAAAAGGGAACAGTTTTCCCTTAATGGATCTTACTGTGTCTGTATAAATAGAAAAAATAGAAAATGGATGGATGGATAGATGACAGATAGATAATGGATAGAGGGATAGATGGATAGACAGGTAGATAATAGATAGATGGATAGAGAATTAGATATCAAACAATAATAGTCATGGAGATAAATAAAATACGGAAGATGACTCGCTTGAAAAGAAATAACTGCTGGTCAGGTCTGAATGGGCACTTGCTGAAAATCAGTATCGGAGACACAAATTACTTAGAGGAGGAGACCGGAAACAGCAACAGTAGTACACGAATGTCCTGATCCAACCTGGCCAGCCTCTGGTTTCCAGAGAGTGAACCAAGAAAGCCTGGGGGAAGATGGAGTTAGTAAAGCCCTGCTGAGCCCGCTCACTTGCTGCTTAAAGAGATGCTTCTGTTTCCCGTGTGAGAACGAGGCAGGGAAAGATGCAGAAGGTCCACGAAGATGGACTGAGTGCCAGCTCATGCGCGCCATGGATTTTAGGACAGAACCCATAGCTCTGTGTGTCTCAGTGGATCAGGCTGCTACCACCCCGCTGCAGCATGCTGTATGTACAAAGGAGTGAGTAGTGAAGAACAGGGAGAGGGCTAATCAACATGGCCGCATTGGGAATCAACATGGCCGCGCTGGAAACGATGGAAGGGGTTGGTAACCTCAGGTCTGTCCTCAAGAGAGTAGTGGGAACTTGACGTTTTTATAGAAAAGAGTACAGAGGACGGAATTGGGACCAACGTGTCTGACAGAGCAGGTAACTGAATCAGACCAAGGATCTGGTGAAATCATTTTTGCAGTTCTGGTTCTGCTGGGATGCAAGGGAACTTGCTTTTACTGCCACCACCTGGGGCAGCAGTCTGGTCACCATGAGATGCCTTCTTACTCCGGTATGCAGCCTTACCACATTGGGCAATTTCCCCACACTTTGCAGCTATGCTCACAGTTACATGGGGGTGGGGAGGTTGTTACAATATGAAAGCCAAGTTTTAGCAGTTTTGATATGCGATATGTGACAGAGAGCCTTAAAATTATCATCCTGCCAGGGGTTTAAACGGTGAGATGGCTGAACCCAGGCTTGGTGCTAGCCTTAGAATTTAAAAGGGAAGATGCGAATTGTATTATCGACATGCTAATCTTGAGACTTTGGAAATACAGAAATTTTGAATGCGAGTGACGTGATTATTATTCACCTCACACACTGCTGCCTTAATTATTCATATATTAAAATTTGCTTTGTGTGGATTTCCTCTGTCTTTCTTGTTTACTCACCAGAAACCATTGAAAAAGCATCTGGAAAAAAATTCATATTCATGCCAATAATATTTCATTAATTCATATAGGAGATGCTGTGAATTAATTTATTTTTTTTTTGACTAAAAAATTTAGAGAGCTGGACATGAAATCCAAGGTTGTGCTTACACGAGGCACAGGCTTTCCCACCGAGCTGAACCCTTAGTCCAGAAAGCATGGTTTTTAAATGAACCTGAAGTAATTGTACCCCATCTAACAACTTTTTCTTTACCCTAACCCCAGTTTTTCTGTATCAGGCTGTCTTTCCTTTTGACCCACCACCAAGAAGACGACTTTATGAAGTTCTTGGCTGAATCAGGCAGCAGGACCTTCCCCTGGTAATTTCGTTCTTTGCTTCCCTGAGCTATAAATCTGTTGTTGTCTCTTACCCTATTAAAACCAGGACAGTCTTTCAGCAAAACCTGGAAGCCATCTCTTTCAAATTGAATGTCAAGAAAGACAGAGCCAGCTTCCCGGGCTCAGTGCGAAGTGCTGTTTCAAGTTAATAAGCCACAATTAGTGAGTGCAGAAGGCCCCTGCCTTGACTGCACAGCCTACTGATACACTCCAGGGCTTTTCCGTTAGCTTGCCCAAACTGTACACAAGCTCTCTAATCCCTGGTTTCAGCGACGCTGAGTTCAGTTTCTTTCTTCCATTGCAGCAGCCTCGAATAGAATCTCCTTTGCCTTTTTTTACTTCATCCTCGGTAAATTTCTTGACACCCAAAGAAACTTGGCAAATGAAATGGAATAAAATAGAAATTAAAATCTTTCCCTCATTTCTGTCATTCATTTAAGAACCACAAAACAGCATCAAGTAATTTACCCCATGTTGACGACACTGATAGCATTTATTTACGCACACTGTTCTAAATTTAAAGGCGGCAGATACACTAAAGATATGTCTAGAGGCTGAGAAATAAAACAGTTGCCTAACATGCCCTGGGTCAAAGCGCGCGCGTGCACACACACCCACACACCCACACACACACACACACACACACACACACACACACACACACACACACACTTCCCATTACGTCCAGATTGTTAGAACTCTGGTATGGCTCTGGGTTCAAAGGTATTCACCCGCTTTGAGTGATAATGACTAACTATATCTGTATGTAGATATCGCATCAACATACTTTATTCACTCGGGGAAGCTTTAGTGTAGGCCTCAGATGCTGTGTGTGTGTGTGTGTGTGTGTGTGTGTGTGTGTGTTTGCTTTATCATTGAGTTCTATTTCCTAACTTTGTAAATACTTTGTAGGCTCCCGTGATGTAGTCATAGTACAGCTGTTAGAGGAGCCCACCAGAGAAGACCACTCAGACAGTTTATAGCCAAATGAAAGTCTTTCTTTATTCTAGCTGACTGAGGCTACATTCAGGTATTCAGGACCAATGTAGTCCTGAGTGTTCAGAGCATTTTTTTTAAGCCACTAACCACATCCTGGAATCTTTCTTGGCAGCTTCAAGGGGTTTTGAGCAAGCAAGCAAGCAGTGGCCTGACTTGAGACATCACAGCTCTCAGTCTGTCATTGAAATATGAGTAGTATGAGTATGAGTAGTAGAAGTATGAACATGGTGGTTCAGCCAATTATATGAGATGTGTTGATTACATTAATAGACAAAATGACAACATTCAACATTTACTGTAAAAGTTATTCTTAAAGCTATATGTAATTATATGTTCCCTTAATCTCACCCACTCAAGAAACTGAGGTAGGAGGATTGCCGGCCTGGGCTGCATAGCAAAGTCCTGCCTCAGAACGACAACAAAAGCAACAACACAACAGGAACAACAAGACCAGCAACGTAGGTAAAGGCACTTGTTGCCAAACCTGATACAAAAGGGAAGCACACGCTTCTTCCTCCATTAGCGCAGAGCTAATTCTACTCCACTTTCCTGTTTCCTAGGTATTTTTCTTTCGTTCAGGCTCTCACTATGCTCTCCAGCCTGTCTTTAAACTCTTCATCCTCCTGCCTCAGCCTACATGCCTACAGACATGCTCTACCACACCGGGAGCCATTTTGTGCCCTGAGGGTTCTGCCACTTGTGGCTTCAGAAGAGGCTGCCTCTCCCAGGACTGCAGGATGCTTGGCGACAGCAAAGGCTTCAGATGGAGCAAGTTTCAGAGTAAATCAACCCAAGTCTTTAGCCATAACCGCCTCTTTGCCTGGGTCTCTCACAGCGAGCCAACACACCTGTTTTGAATCACAGTCGGACCCGGTACTTGGCAATTACAGGCTACCGCTACAACCCAACCCCCCACGCCCCGGCATCATTCAAACCAGCCACACTGAAGCTACACACTCAGACTAGACCTGCTCCTCACATGGAAATCCCAGTAAAGCCTCTGAACTAGACTCCATCTTACTCTGACCATTGTTCTAGTTTAGTTTCTGTCCCTGTGAGAAAGCATTCACACCAAAAGCAATTTGAGAAGGAAGGGTATATTTGGCTTACAAGTCGCCGCACTAGCCTATCACTGAGGGAAGGCAAGGCAAGAATTCAAGGCAGGAACTGAAGCGCAGGTCACAGAGGAGTGCTGCTCACTGGCTTGATACCTAGCTCGCCTTCAGCCGCCTTCCCCCCTCCCCCCCCCCCCCCCCCCCCCCCCCGGGACCCAACCCAGGGCCTTGCGCTTCCTAGGCAAGCGCTCTACCACTGAGCTAAATCCCCAGCCCTCAGCCGCCTTTCTTATACTGGCCAGAGCCACTGGCCTCCAGACACTGCCCAGAGTGCCATGGGCCCCTTTGCTTCAATTAGCAATTAAGAAAATGCCCCACAGACATGGCCACAGGCATGATGAAGGCAATTCATTTATTGAGGTTTCCTCTTTGCACACATATCAAGTTGACAACCAAGCTGAGCTATGACATCTGTCATGCATGTTTTTGTGACACAGACATTTACAAAGGTGATCCCTTAGTTTATATACTTTTAAAGAAACCATTTGCAGGCTGGAGAGATGGCTCAGTGGTTAAGCGCACTGACTGCTCTTCCAGAGGTCCTGAGTTCAAATCTGAACAACCACATGGTGGCTCGCAACCATCTGTAATGGGATCTGATGCCCTTCTGGTGTGTCTGAAGACAGCTACAGTGTACTTATATATAATAATTTTTTTAAAAAAGAAACCATTTGTCTTACTATTTTAATAAAAATACATCAGTGAGAACTTTCCCGGCCAGTAAATAGAGATGCACATCTTTGGAAATGTCACCTTACTTTTCGTTTGAATGGATTTTTCTATAATTAATTAACTATTCTTACTATTTAAGGACTTACAAAGGACCTTTATTATTTTTTCATTAAACATGTAGCAAAGAACTTTAATATGTGTTCCTCTGCTTTGCCAGACATTTATAAGATCTGGATGAATTTGTGGAAGCTAAGACAGTCAAGACTGTCTTGTGTATTTGTATGTCTGTGTGCACACATAATTGTGGGTAGGGTATGTGCAAATGTGTGCCCATGTGTGCGCCTTTTAAGTCCAGAGGCCAACCTCCGTGTCATTTCTCAGATGCAATCCACCTTGTGTTTTGACGTAAGATCTTTTAGTTGGCCTTGACCTTGCCAATAGGTTACATCGGTGTGCTGGCTACTCAAGAAGTCCCAAGAATTCACCTTTCTTGGCATCTGGGATTAAAATGTATTTGGCTTTCTTGCATAAGTTCTGGGATCGAACTCAGCTCCTCCCACTTGCCCCAAAACACTTGACTGATTGAGTCGCCTACACAGTGGGGGCTGTCTCCCCTGTACCTTCCCCATCAGGGTCAGCTCTACTGTGTGGCCCAGGTGAGATGCAGGGCCTGCTTTTCCAGGGCTAATGCCAGTGAAGGGGCAGGGATAGCTCTCCTACTCCTATGACCCAGGGTTCAGATCTCCCAGATGCTCTGGGTAGGCAGTGAGGTGGGTAGAGGGAAAACAAGCACACACACTACCTCCCACCAGACAGGCCAACTCTACTGTGTTGCTCAGACAAGGTGCAGGGCCCCACACTCCCAAGTGCTGCATCGGGTGAGGAATAAGGCCAGCTCACTGGTTCTCATGCCTTCAGGGCCAGTTCTCTCCACTGCCACAGGTGGTGAGGAGCAAGGTGGCAGAGGGCTTTATGTGCCTCCATTCAGGCCACCTCAAGGCAGAGGAGTGTCTGGACCACGCCCCCATCTCCCCAACCCCCCACCCCCGCCACCCACACCCCAGGAGTAGCTCTGCTGACTGTCCAGGCAAGATACAGGGCTCCTTTCCTGAGTGTGTCAGCTGGTAAGGGGCAGGGCTAGATCTCCTGAGCTTACGGTTCTCGGTTCTCGAGGCAGTTTTCTTGACTGCCAGAGGTGGGATGGCAGAATGGGCGCGGGGGAACGAGTGGAGGGTTCAGCGCTTCCATACTCACACCGTTGGGGCTGGCTCAACTGCTCCCCATCAGTTCCAGCTCCACACCTCCACTATCAGGACCAGCTCCACTGCTGTGTGGCCTGAGAGAAGTGCAGCCTCTCCTGAACGCTGCTCCTGGTAAGAGGTGGGGCCAGCTCTTCAGACTGCCACAGCCACTAAGGGTCAGGGCTAATTATACACAGCCCCTGGACGTTCACGTGGTCTCCAGCCGCTGCTGTGCCAGCGACATCCCCCTACGTTCTATAGTGTATTTGTAATATAAGCCATGGACTTGGAGACTGCCACTAGCCACAGAGACACAGACAAGGCCCTCAGTAGTAGTGTAGGCTGGAACTTCACCATGGCCCCACGTGGCGGGTCTGGCAACTCATAACAGGGTACGCCTCTCTATTCTCGAGTCTCCAGTTGCCTCGCTCCATAATGCTCAAGCCGCTCCACTTCTCTTTCTCTCCCATCTGATCACCACATTCTCGCCCATCATGGTGGCTCCTGCTGCAGACTGGTCACGCCCCAAGGTAACGCTCTCCATCCGGGATGTGCGGAGTGGTAGCAAGCAGGTGTGTATGGCCTGCCTGTGCCACAGACAGGCTGGAGGGCAGGTCTGTGGGAAGCGTGATGGTCTGCAGGTCTTTGTCTGCGTTTCGCCTCCTGCACTGCGCTGCCTGGATTTGTGCCTGGTTCTTATGCGTTCTAGGCACAAGACAGCTGTGCCTACCAAGCCAGGATGAACAAAGGACGACCATCTGCTCTGCCCCTGACTGACGTAAGAACACCACCACCTACAAGGTGTCTCTTTGCCCATTGCTGGAGGTGGTGTGTGTGTGTGTGTGTGTGTGTGTGTGTGTGCGCGCGTGCGCGCGCGCGCGTGCGCGCGTATGTGTGTGTGTGTTCACTTTTTATACAGAAATGAGAAAGAATGACATATGATAGGTTTTTTTTTTGTTTGTTTGTACTGGTCAAATAAAGAACCAACCTGCAGTGTGGGGACATCTCAAGAAAGGATTGAGCTGTTGTTTGTTTGTTTTTTTTTGTTTGTTTTTGTTTTTGTTTTTGTTTTTTTGTTTTTTGTTTTTTGCTTTTGTACATAACTCATCCTTTCTGGCTTATTTTAAAAGCCAGTTAGTTACCACTCGCTCCCTGGTAGTCCAGATGAATATCTGATATCTATGGAGATAGTTCAGCTATTAGCACCCTGTGCAATTCTAAGGAGAGACACATTATCTGTCAGTTTTCTTGCAGCAAAATCTGTGTGCTTCATTGATTGTGTGCACTACCAGAAATCTTAACCTTTCCTGAACAGGGAACGGCAAATCCCCAAGCCCAGGGGGGAAATGTCAGTTTCAAGATCTCTCCTGAGAGACACAGCCAGAATACAGCAAATACATAGGTGAATGCCATCATTAAACCACTGAACTGAGAATGGGATGCCCATTGAAGGAATCAGAGAAAGGACTGAAAGAGCTTGAAGGGGCTCAAGACCCCATATGAACAACAATGCCAACCAACCAGAGCTTTCAGGGAATTAAGCCACTACCCAAAGACTATACATGGACTGACCCTGGACTCCGACTGCATAGGTAGCAATGAATAGCCTAGTAAGAGCACCAGTGGAAGGGGAAGCTCTTGGTCCTGCCAAGACTGAACCCCCAGTGAACGTAATTGTTGGCAGGAGGGCGGTAATGGCTCGAGGATGGGGAGGGGAACACCCATAGGGAAGGGGAGGGGGAAGGGTTAGGGGGATGTTGGCCCGGAAAACGGGAAGGGGAATAACAATTGGAATGTAAATAAGAAATACTCAAGTTAATAAAGATAAAAAAATAATAGATAAAAAAAAAGAAATGTGTTGTTCTTTCTCTACTGAGCTATTTCAGAACTGTCAAAAGACCATGTGTCCCCAAACAGCCAGCCTTGTGCTCGGTTCTGTTTCAGACTGTGTGAATGCACTGCCGAGACTATGAGGTAAAAACTTAGTTCTAAGTTGCAAAGCTTTCCAAGTGAATAATTTAAAAACTAAGGTTAGGGACTTTGCTCCAAAAGCATGTCACTGCTGTGAGAAACACATTGTCATTTCAAGGTGTTTCCAGGACATAATCAGGGCAGAGATTTTCTTAAAAAAAAACAAAAAACAAACCAGAACATCTCTAGCAGGTTTTTGTCTTTATAAACTGAACTTGGGGGCGTCTTAGCATATTTTGTGGTACTATATCAAAATACAGCAGATTGGGTGATTTATAAATAATAGATTATTTTGGTTCACGGTCTTGAAGGCTGGGAAGTCCGAGATTGAAGGGATGCATCTGGTGAGGCTATCCTTGCTGCTTCTTCCTAGGCAGAGGGCACAGGATAGTGTGCATGACAGACAGCAAGCGTGGTCTCCAGCCCTTTCATAATTACCATCAAATACCATGAGGATGGAGTCCCATCGCCAACACACAGTGCCCGCAGCCTCTCATCTGGCTTCACCTCCCAACACATTGCATTGGGGAATAAGCCTCCAGGGCATGATTTTTGGCAGGCACATTCAGACCTTAGCAAGGGCTGAGTAGAGACTAGCTACTGGTCAAACCGTTTATTCGTTATTGTGTGAGAGGATGATTCACTGTAATATAGTTTGTTTGATTCCATGGATTCCGTTTAATATTAACAGAGCAGACTACTACATTGCTTCAATGTATGGACAGGGGTCAGAAGTGTGGGCCTGGAAGTATTGTCAGAATCATTCTAACATATATTTAATAAATACCGGTCGCTGTTAGGATTGCTACCATTAACAAAACTATCATCATCTTGGAGAGAAACAAACCCCTCTGTTCCCCTTTCTATTGGTTTCCTTCTCTGGACCAGGGAAATAGGGACTGGTGTAATGTCCTTAAAGAATGATCCACTAGAGAAAAGCCACAGTGGCCCCAACCTTCTGCTAGACGTCTACCCCAAGAATCCTATGGATCTAAACCCCCTTACTGTGTGTTCCAGTAAAGGACACTTTCATTTGGGTTGTTTCCAACTGTTGGTTGGCATTAATTAGGGTTGATGAAAGAGGATTGCTTCCATGATGTCTTCCAGCCCTTCCTCCCTTGGATCTTCTGGTCCTTTCCATACTCTAAATTCCAAACATATCACCCCTACCCCCCATTTCCTTCTTGAGACATCTGCTATTGCCTGATATTTGTTTAGCCCTTAAAGACAGCATCTCCCTTTTCTATTCAACACAAGGGCCAGGGCTAAGCCTTTAACTCTGTTTCTAGATGTCAAGTGGTGGTCAGGACCTCGCAGCATGTTACTGTGTGCTTATGATACAGTGTTTCAATTGTGCCGTGTTTAGTTGAAAAAACAAACAATGTCAATATAGGTAAATGCACGTGGCATTTTACCAGAGAGGACGCATAATGGAAGTGATATTTAGAATTAACTTGGCAAATGTAAGAATCATTGGAATATAGTAAAAAGGAAAATTTGTCAGAGGTCAATTCACTCTGTAGAAATAATTGTGGTCTCTGACTGGAGAAAACCAGGACCCTCTGATATTTAATGCGTTTTAGTGATTATAAAGGGGTCAGGTCTTACCCAGGTTTCTTTGGCTCTATAACCTTTGGCCTTCTTCATGAATAAAAGTGACCTTGGGGAAGGTTGAGGCTATCCAGGAATAGGGGAGGGATGAGTGAAAGGTTTGGTGCTCAGGAAAGAGAAAGAGATCAATAAAGAAGAAAGAACTGCCTTCTAAGTGATTTTGTGAGAAAAGGGTAAAATGCCACCGCTGTGCGTTTAAGACAAGAAATGCTACAAGTGTGCAAGGATCTCTGACATGTTTATCTCATAGACATAACGGAGAATACCATTAATACCCACGATTTTTAGTGTTTGAAATTCATTATTGGTTTGGTAGAAGGAAACGTGTCGTTATAGAAAAAGAGTAAGTCATTACCAAGAGAAAAAAAAATCTACTTAGAACTGTATGCATGGTTCTGTAGATATTAACTTATGTCTACATGCAGTAGAAGATTCATGTAGAAAATACATAGTATTCTTTTATCTATTACCTTGAAAGTAAGGTAACTTAGCAAAATCTCTTACTGTCACTAGCATTTCTACAGACAATACTGTCTTTTCATGCCTTGAGTGAGTCTGATTATAAAATACCCCCTCCCCCATCTACATGATCATAGATATGTTAACCACAGCACCTATTTCTCCAGGATAACTGACAATAAAAAGGAAGTTGCTTCCTGCTAAATATGACAGGAATTTGATATTGATATAAAAGCTCAAGAGATTTGGGCTAAGTAGGACCATTATGCACACAATTATTCATAGTTATTTCTGAACTAAATGCAGCGATTAGTAGTCCCAGAGGTAAGTTATCACCCCAGGCAGCTAATGAGCACGACACATCAGGAAGCTTTGCTGGTCTCTGAGGCCCAGTCTTTTTGCAGTGGGAGTGAGGACCTCCTTCTGTAATTTACATAGATGGTCCCCTGTGGTTTTAGAGCGTCCCTGGGTCACATTCATCTCCTCGCTCTTCCTTCTCTGTGTTCCCATCACCGCATCCCTGGTTTGAGGTGTTAGGGAACAAGTGTTTGCTTTAGTTTTTGTTCCAAATAGTTGTATCAGATTGCAACTACACAATATGTACATTATATCAGACACACAAGTGCCCAAGGAGTATTAGATCCCTGTGGCAAACCTTGAAAGAGGAAACATTGTGTACACACAAATGCCTTGTGGCATTAATCCTCACATTCTTTTGCTCTTGACAGCACAACTTTAATATTTACAATATATAAACATGCCAGTTAGCAATATACAATGTTTGAAAATATCTGACCAGGTCTACGTTTTGACACTTGCTTCTCTCCCACTTATCCTTGTGGCTATGCAATTCCAGTCTCTCTGGTGCATTCACTCCTTTTTATTGCGTCTGGTGCTCCTCTCTGTTGCCACGCCCTAATTTATCTATCCATGTCGCTGCTGGTTGCTTTCAGGTTAGGGTGAGGGGTTGGAAGCGACGCTGCTATGAACAGTCTAGTGTGGTTTTCTTCGTCCACGCCTGTGGAAGTCTCAAGGGAGCACTTGGTTGGTTCCCGAAAGTCACTTTTAATAGCACGTCTCAAAGAGTTTGAAACGTGGGCTATAAGCTTTTAGAAAACAAAAATAAAAAGGATGCTTTTGTACGTGTTAATGTGAATCTTTGCCACCTGTGTGGGCCTCTACATGCAGACAAGCCAGAGGGTACCCAGGACCAGAGCTGGAAGGTAAATCTGAGTTTGATGAGATAAGAGGAAGACCAAGGAACTCACACTGCATTTAAGTCAGAATTGCCTCATTTTTCTGGAGAAACATCCAGAGCAACACAGACTGCAAACAGCGAGCTGGCCTTCACTTTTCTCCTTCACAGGACCCGGGTCTCACCAGTGTAGGGCAGTTATAATTAAGAGACAAAACAAAAACAAAAACAAAAACAACCCCCCCCCCAAAAAAAAACCCAGAAGTGAATTTACTTAACACAAAATCAGATAAATTTTTTGGATTGAAAACCAATTTTCGTGAGGGGGTTCAGGGATTGTAAATTCATTAGTTAATAAATTAAAGAGAAAACCACTCTTTCTCCTTTAAAATATGGATTTAATGTAACAGAGTGACTTAGAAATGTATTTACAAAGCAGTTATTGAAACCCTTCACCTAAGAGCCTGGGCCTGGTGTTGTCAAAAGAGACTGTATTTTGGTCCAAAGAAAGGATATAAGTCTAAAGTTGTGAAGTAGATGATTAAATTATTCTGGGAAATATAATTAGAGTTTTAAAAATAAAATTGATATTCAAAAAGCTATGGAGAATGGTTGTACATGGCTAACTTTAATTTGGTTCTTGAGATGTAAAATTTGAGGGAAATCTAACATAGTTTACTCTCAAGTCCAAAAAGTACATTCTTAGTTTTCAAAGTTCAATCATCTCTGAAAGGGAAAGTAGTCTATCACAGACATATCAATCTGAATTGTCTTGGAAATGGTCCCGGCTCCATTTTACTAATTGTTTATTTATTTACAATTTTCACAGCTCTACATAAATATCAGAAAAACGAGTGAATGCTAAACATGGCACAGTTCTCTCCGGGAACTCATTAAAACAGGACGTGCATCTGGGGCCACAGTCTGTTTTGGTTTTGGTTTTTTTAAGGATTTTTATTTATTTCTTTATTTTTTAAGAATTTCTTTCACTGTCTTAGGGCATAGCTCACTTGGTAGAGTGTTTGCCTAGCATGAACAAAGCCTTAGGTCTCTCCTCTAGCATCACATAAAATCGGGCAGCACCGCACATGAGTCCCAGCACTCAGGAGACGGAGGCAGGTGGACCAAAGTGCAGAGTCATCTTTGGCGACACAGTGAGTCCCAGGCCAGCCTCATCCACATGAGAGCCTTTGTCTTAAAAAACCCAAGCCAACCCTCTTCCTTGATCCACCCAACCACCAATCCAAACCAAAACCAAACAAAAGGAAAACTTCAAAAAAGGCCTGGAGGTAGGCGCACCGATGGAGAGTTTGCCTAGCAAAACATGGCGCCCCATCTTGATCCCCTAGTTTAAGAAAACATGATCGTTCATGGAGCTGAGTGTGCCAGTGTATGTACAGAATCAACCGTCGAGAGGCGGAGGCAGAAGGATTAGGAGTTCAAAATTGTCTTCTGTAACATAGTGAGTTCAATCTAGTCCCCAGGCTCTGCAAGATGGCTACCTCAAAAATTAATTTTTCTGTGTAGAAAACAATGCACAGGTTTACATGGCTGTTCCCAGCGAATGTTTCTGTGGCCCTGTAATCCATCTATTAGTTTGAAATAGAAATGTGAAGGTCTTGCTTGTGATTTATGGGGGAAAATATGACTTTAAATACTGGTTCTACTGATGGTTAGTTGTGCATTAGTTGTGATCATTAGACAAACTACTTAGGCGATCTGTCCTTTATTAATTTTATCTCTAAAAATTCTGGAGATTATGAAGACCCACATGTTAGGGTTATTGTTGCAATGCCTGACACATAGGAGGTAGTAAATTAGTGTTAGTTATTTTGATAACTTCAAAACTTCAAAAAAGTGTAGCCATCCATCGTGATTTTGAAGAAGCACCTGTGTCAACAGTTTAACTAGGCAATGGCTGAATGGAAATGCACCCTGGTCTTTCTTCTTTCCATTCTCCTCTGACAGCAACAAGAACTCCTCATACGCAGCGATGATCTGAGAGGGAGAGGGAGGGAGAGAGTGAGGGTAAGGGCAGGCGCAGTCTCAAGAGAGAGAGATGAGAAAAATATACTCCTGACATTCCCTTTCATGGATGACCAGTCCTGGGACAGCTCCTGGGGCCACTCTGAACCACTTGTCAGAGGAAATTACACAAAATAGCAGGAAATTCAATCACTTTCTGGGTTTCCTTGCCTTCCCACTTGGTCTCCTTACAAAGAACTACTTCATTTTAAAAAAGATCAGACTTTTAGAAGCAGATAAAAAGTGACATGATCCTATAAAATTTTTCTTTTTTTCCCAGGAGGTAATAGCACCATTTTAAACTCTTTTGGTCTGCTATGTCCACTGACAGACCCCTACTGCCATTGGCCACCAATTATTAGAAATAGCTGGATTTTGTTTGGCTGCATGTAAGATAATACTGGTAACTTGGTGAAGAATGGCTTATCGTTGGCTTGTCAAATAAATGCACACTTTGAAGAAGAGAGAATGAGCACACAGTCATAAGACAGCACCTTCACTTCCTTTTGAAAACTGTTTCTCCCTTAAATCACCAGCAGTCATTACAATTGCTTTACTCTCCAAAGAACAGAGAGCCTCCCACATCAAAGACTACTGTGCTGGGAGCTTGCTTTCTTTTTGAGACAGGGACTCATGTAACCCTGGCTGAACTTGATCTTTTGATCTTATCATGAATCTGATGATTTTAAACTCCCAGTCCCCCTGCATTTACCTCTGGAGTGCTGGGGTCAGAGGCTTTCATCACTATGTCTGACCTGTACTTCAATTTTTATAATTGTAATGTCTGTCTGTCTATCTGTCTGTCTGTCTGTTTATCTATCTATCTATCTATCTATCTATCTATCTATCTATCTATCTATCTATCATCTATCTATCTATCTATCATCTATGTACCTATATATCATCTATCTATCTATCTATCTATCTATCTATCTATCTATCATCTATGTACCTATATATCATCTATCTATCTACCTATCTATCATCTATCTATCATTTATGTATCTATCAATCATCTATGTATCTATCATCTATGTTTTTATCATCTATCTATCATCTATCTATCTATCTATCTATCTATCATCTATGTACCTATATATCATCTATCTATCTATCTATCTATCTATCTATCTATCTATCTATCTATGTATCTATCTATCTATCATCTATCTATCATCTATGTATCTATCAATCATCTATCTATCTATCTATCTATCTATCTATCTATCATCTATGTATCTATCTATCTATCTGTCTATCATCTATGTATCTATCAATCATCTATGTATCTATCTATCATCTATGTTTTTATCATCTATCTTTCATCTATGTATCTATCAATCATCTATGTATCTATCTATCATTTGTGTATCTATCTATCATCTATCTATCTATCATCTATGTGTCTATCATCTATCATCTATGTATCTATCTATCATCTATCTATCATCTATGTATCTATCATCTATCTATCTATCTATCTATCTATCTATCTATCTATCATTACCTATCATCTATGTATCTATGTATCTATCTATCAATCATCTATGTATCTATCTATCATCTATCTATCTATCTATCTATCTATCTATCTATCTATCTATCTATCTATTTATCTATTTCCATCCATCCAACTTTGGAGAAGAACCAAAATGGTTTTCGAGCAAACAAACCGAATAACAGCTATAATGTAATACTATTTATTTAAAACATACGACATAGATGTACAATTGTTTTTATGTTTGCATGTGGGTGTCTCTGTATGTGAACGTCAGACATGTGACTATGACTGAGTGTACACGTCAGCAGAAGCTTGAAGAAGCTCTTGGATCCCCTGGAGCTGGAGTTAAGATGGTTGTGAGCCAGTTTTCGTCTAGAAGTCGTTTGTATGTCTTGGGTGCTGGGAGCCTAACTCCGGTCCTCTGCAAGGGCAGCAAGTGCTCCTAACTGCTGAGTTGATTTTGCTTCGTGCATATAGAATAATTCTGTCACTAGCACCCGAGACCAATTATTTCTGGCTAAAAATTTAGATGTGATTATGAAGGGTCTGAAATGAGACTCCTTACACACGAGGCAGCAGACATCACCAGGTAGGGAAGAAGAAGATAGGTTTAGGGTTAATGGATACATTTGTATAATATACCTTTTTAGAGTGACTTCTTGTGTTACTTCAGTAACTTGAGTATTAAGTTAAAATATTTCAAGAGATAGTTCAGTCTTTGTGTGTCCCTGACACATTATAACTTGTCTCTAGAATAGGTTTTACATGATATCCTAGAAACTTTTTCCAGAGGGTAGAAATACCCACTGCTGTGGGTGACTGTCCTCTAAGTCACAAAAATGTCATTTGGGGAAGTTAGGTGCACCTCCTTGCAAAAGAGTTATCTCAACAGGGCTTGATGATGTTTATATCTCTCATGGAGGGAGGGGGAGCACTCTGAGATCCTCATCTGAGTACCCACATGCTCTGTGCCACCTGTTGTAAACAACACTACCTAAGTTGCACGTGACCCGAGGGATGGGCTAGAGTATATAGACAGGTGTGTGTGTGTGTGTGTGTGTGTGTGTGTGTGTGTGTGTGTGTTTGTGTGTGTGTGTTTCTTCTACATAGCTGGTAGCTGCAGGGAAGCCCTTATTCATCTTGGACAAAGGTTTTCCAGGCGTGGCCTGTTAGAGAGGGGAATATCCACATCCCTGAAAGTAGCCATTCACCAAAGCTCTGTAAAGAAGCATCACAAATTCATGGGTTTCCTGGAATGAGCTTTGGTGGGATCAGGCCTAGGTTTGCTCTTGATACCTTAAAAAAGGGGTAGATGCTTTTTACTTCTTTCCCTGGGAAGGAATTTTAACAACACCCATTTTAAAGGAAAGTCCTGTATTCATCTTTCATCAACAGTTTTCATCACTGAGAATTACTGAGAATCATGGGAAGATGGTTAAGGCACAAGAAAGCTTCTCTGAGGCCACAGCAAACAAACAAATGACACCTGTGGTGGTTTGAATATGTGTGACCCAGGGATCAGTGGCACTATTAGGAGGTGTGGCCTTGTCACACCTGTCAGGGTGGACTTTTGGGACCCTACTCTTAGCCACATGGGTGACCATCTGATCCTGGCTTCCTTTAGATGAAGATGTAGAGCTCTCAGCTCCTTCACCAGCACCCTGTCTGCCTGGATGCTGCCATGTTTCCTGCCATGATGATGGTGGACTGAACCTCTGAACCTGTAAGCCAGCCCCAATTAAATGTCCCTTATAAGAGCTGCCTTAGTCATGGTGCCTTTCCACAGCAGTGGGAACCTAAGACAACATCTATACAAATACATCTCCCAAAATACCTCTTTAGAGCTAATATCCATAGTTCTTTTCAAATATCTTTGATGATGTTTATACCGCTCGTGGAGGGTTGGGGAGCACTCCGAAGAAGGTGTGGGATCCTCTGTAGCTACAGTTATAGGTGGTCATGAGCCTACCAGTGTGAGTGTTGGTAACTGAACCAGGGCCCTCTGGAAGAGCAGCAAGAACTCTTAACCATTGAGCCACTTCTCCAGTCCTTGGTTTAAAAAAAAACTCTCCTCTTCTCCCCCTCTAGCTTTGCTGATTTTCATTAAATTTTACTTGCTGAGAGCAGTACTTATAACATAGAAGGAACTGTAAAGATAAGGGTAGCGTTTTCTGGGTGAGATACTGCTTGCTTAAGTTTCTAGTGGAGATTTGATGCCTTTAGAATTCACTTAGCGAATTAAGACTGGTCCAGGGGAAAACTAACTCCTATTTGTAAGGTACTAAGTAAATAATTAGAAAGCATGGGACTTCTGAATAATGTTTACCTGTGGTTTGGAACACGGTGTTCCTATTTAAACATACTATTTAGCACATGCTAGAAACTCAGTAAAGAACCTGCCTTGGGATTCCCCTCAGACACATCATCTCTGTGCGGTTCAGTACGCCCCTCCTGAAGTTGCTCGTTGGTTAGATGAGCCATCTGGTACAAACTGGAAAAAAAATTGTTAAGTAGCACATTTGATCCAAGTGTCTTTGACTCAGGTGTAATAACAATCTTAAAACATGACAGTGTAAATTAGCGAATTTGTTTATATGCAGTGTAGAAACGTAAGTGCACAGAAATGAATCCAAGGCCTCATCAAAAGACTGTTGATTTTAAGAGCCCTTCCACATGAAACTCCTGATTGCTCTTCTCTTTCTGCAGGGCTGGCTCACGGTGCTTGTGAAGGGCAGGCTGATAGTTCTCTAGACTGATCGGTGTGATGCTGTCTGAAGCTCGAGGGTTGTCATTTTGAGTGTGAGGTCAGACTCACTAGGGTGGGCTGTTATTTACTTTGCTAGGTTCAGAGATTTCTCTTTAAACAGCAGCAAGACATCCTCAGTCTTAGTGTCTCTTCCAGTTGGCAAAACCATTCCTCCTTTCTAGCTCATTACCACAAAACAGCTCCAACCGTACTCTTTTCCGTTGTTGGTATCTTTTTTACTTTCTTGAGCTGTGTGGCTCTCCCTTCCCCTTCTCTCATTGGCCACCAGCCTGAGAGGACAGAGGGAGCAGAAGCAGTGGGCAAGGTTTGGATGGCTAGATGATGGGATGACTTCCGGAGACCATTGCAGTCAGACAACTCTGCTTTATTGATCCAGAGGTTGGGTATTTAAGGGCAGTTGAGGGTACAAGTGGGAAGGGCCAATGGGTCATAACATAGTACCTAATTATGACATGTTCAGGAAAGGTTGATTGGTCATAATGTGGAACCTTATTATCATGTGGGTAGAAAGCCAGATTTGGACTTGTGGGCTGACATGCAGAGAGCTCTGCACCAGGCCATTTTTCAGACAAGGCCAGGTACCTGAGCTTAGGATACTCTCCAAAAAAGGTCAGGCAGAGAAAGTGAAGCCTCCATTTTGCTCAGAGAGCCATCAAGACACGGAGGACTGCTACCCTAAAAGCTCTGTACCCCAATAGAGCTGCAGCAGCAGCTGGGACCCAGATGATGTAGTTTCTTATGAGACGTCACCTGTACTTTGACATTGAGTTGGCCAGCTTTTCAATCGGATCATTTTGTGAATGAATTTGACTTTGAAAATGGTCTGAACATTAATGAAATCCTCTTCCAAATAATATCTCCCTAGGGATAGTTTAAATATAGTTTCAAGACTCGCCAATTTCTCAATTGCCATTATATGAAGTTGTCAAAAACATATACTTTATATGAGCCACTATTCACACACAATGCTTCATTTTTGGGATAAGTTAGCGCGAGAGAAGTATTTTTTTTATAATTTTATAAAGCCAAAAATATATTTATACAGGATTCCTTTCAAGAGTTAAAAACATAAAGGCATGAGAAGGGAATTTAAATGTATGTTAAATAAAAAAATCATATGCATCTTTTCTACCAGAGAAAATGGACAGGTTCTCTTTTGCATATTGCTTATAGGCTACCATAAAAAAGCATATTTGGGCTTAGCAGAAAGGACGTTAACATGTTTATTTGTTAAAGGGAATCTAAACTTTGTTATCCCTGTATATGCATGTATAATTATGGGCGTTTACATGCTATTTGGAGAGATTTGAAATCAGAAGAAGATTTTGTGCAGTCAGAACATTCCCCCCACAGATCAAACTGACATGATAAGTCTTACACAGTCAAGACTTTTACCCACCAAGCCGTCTCACTGACCCTGTTAAAGGTAATTGAAAACACCTTTAAATATGTGTATATATAATATATGTATAGTGTTTAGAAGGAAAGTTAGATTAAGCAACTGTCTTTAAATTTTCCTTTGAGTTAAAGGTGACAGAAATGTGCTGGTTTCATTTTGATGTTAATATTCATGTATGACATCATCTGCTTTGTCATGATAGGCCCACATAGTTTTACTTGAGGGGATAGAACTAAGACAGATAATTTAGGAAGTTTTCCTGGTTAGTTTTTGCCAATTTGACACAAACTACAGTCACCAGGTTAAAGTTAACCTTCAACTGGAGAATTTTCTTTATCATATCATGCTTGTCTGTGGGCACGCCTAGGGAGCATTTTCTCGATTTATGATTATCATGGAAGGGCCCAGGACACTGTGGCCAGTGCCATGCGGGCAGGAGGCCCTGGGATGTATGAAGAAACAGGCTGAACAAGCCACAGGAGCAAGCTGGTGAGCAGTGTTCATCCATGGTGTCTGCTTCAGTTCCTGCCTCTAGGTTCCTTCCTTGGCTTTCCTTAGTGGTGGACCTGTAAATCAACTGAACCCTTTCTTCCCCTGTGTCGGCTTGTGTTTTATTACAGTAACAGAAAGACAAACTGGAACAGAGGGAGCAATTTCCCAACAGTTAACCGGAAACTCAACGTAGCAATGACTATCCTGGTACAAGAAGAAACAGCAATGTTTCCTGATTCTTCCCACTCAGCAGAGAGGCTGCCCTGTGCAATTGTATTGCTACCTTCTAGACCAGGAAGATATTCTGCCATAGCAACCCCCTGAAACTCAAACAAACCACAAGAACTGTTCTCTCTTCTCCCACTCTGGGTTCAGGGAGGAAAAAAAATCAAGTCTTTGTGTTATTATTACAAATGTATGCATTCGATTTAAACATATGTCATATTGTGGGTTTTTTTGTGTGTGTGTTACTGTCCCTAGATACTCAATATTTAATTCTCTTTTACCCACAAAATAATTCAGTAGGTGTGATGGTTTGTATAGGCTTGGCTCAGGGAGAGGTACAATTAGAAGGTGTGACCCTGTTGGAGTAGGTGTGGCCTTGTTGCAGTAGGTGTGTCACTGTGGGCATGGGTCATAAGAACCTCATCCAAACTGCCTGGAAGTCAGTCTTCTGCTAGCAGCCTGCAGATGAAGGTGTAAAACTCTTAGCTCCCCCTGCACCGTGCCTGCCCAGACACTGCCATGTTCCCATCTTGATGATAATGGAATAAACCTGTAAGCAGCCCCAGTTAAATGTTGTCCTTTGTAAGAGTTGCTTTGGTTATGTTGCCTGTTCACAGCAGCAAAACCCTAACTAAGACAGTAAGTGTGTCTTAGGTCTTAGCTAACTTTCCGCTGGCTTTTTATTAACCCCCAGGGACATTTGCACAAACATACACACGTGTGTGTATGTAGACATCACTGTGCATGCCCGCACATGCATGTGTGCATGTGTTTTTCATCTGTATTGTTTTCCAGATGTGGCCTGTTAGAGAGCGGAACACCCATACCCCTGAAAGCAGTCACTCACCTAAGCTCTGTAAGGAAGCCTCATGAATGTATTGGTTCTCTGGAGTGAGCTTTGATGGGATCAGGCCTAGGTTTGTTGTTGACTCCTTTGATGCAATTCTCAGGGATCAATCAGTTTATCCTGCTACCTTGAGGGATCCAGGGGGTGAGACTCATACTCTCAAGTTCTGTGTGTAAGCAACTCTATCCACTGTGCCATTTTATCAGCCCTGAAGTGAGATTTTTTTTTCCTGTCCCACATAGGCATTATGTTTTGGTTTTTTCCAACAAAACAGTATAAGCTATCGAGGAAAGTTCTACTGGGTTTTGTATGCTGATTACGCTATGTGCTTTCACTCCCTACCCATTGACTAACTTAACCTCACTGGGCTTTCTATTAGAGGCACAACTCTGCAGACCACGAATCCCTTGTGGCCCGTGTGTCTTTTTTGTTTTAACCAAGTGCAGGGAGCTTGGTAACCTCAGCCGCTGAACATCCTTTTCATCCTCCTCACTGTTCATATCTCACGGTTAAACGCACATCAGCACTGCCATTCAGGACCAACCAGGGCTGGAATTCTAGACTTTGAGGTCCCACAAGCTGTGGCTGGAGATAAGAAACTGTTAGTCTCTGAGGTCTGTTTTGCTGAGCACGTGGAAGGATATTTTTCTGCCAGTGGAGAAAGCGCATCCGAAAGTCTGCTTTATTTTGACTCTAAAACCGTCTCCTACCACTGTTGCTGGCTGTTACTTCTTTTCTGTTTTGGAGCATTGTGCAATCATAAATATTTTTTCTCATACCCGAATGACTTATTGTTGAGTTTTTAACACTTTTGATCTTATTAAGAATACATATGTTCAATGTAGAAATATGAGGTTTGTTTCTCTGGACACTTTCCATTTGCTTCTCTGTGACCGACGAGTGTATAATTACTGTCCGTGTAGTGTCCAGCTAGGTTTTAGATCAATATCAGATAATTTCTCACATTTTATAAATGCCTGTGTATATATATATTTCTATATGAAAATATATATACATATATGTGTGAGCTTAGATATTTCATTCTATAGTGGTTTCATACCTATATTCATTGGTATGTCATCATCGAGGTCATTTTAAATATACCCATTTAAAAAATTATAGAAAGACACAATATCAGAACTGAAAGACAAGGCAGTATAAGCAGTTATAATTTCATTATCTTTACAAAATAAGGCAGTGGGGTCTAGTGTGGTCACAGCACATAAGTTGGTGTGTAATATAGCACCACATCATGCATGCATACATACCTACAGGTAAGAGATACACAAGTTATAGATAAAGTACAGAAACGGATACAATACCGATGGAGGTTTTACAGAAAGTAACATGGGATGGGAGACAGAGACAGCAAAATCCTCCCAGAATAAGAATGAGGACAGAAACTTAGACTCAGAGTTGAAACTGCCTATGCACATGCTAGGCAGGAAGGACTCGGGAACTTTCTGTAGAGCTTTGGTGACTTGCCCAGGAGGAGACATGACTTCTACACAAGTGAGGAAAGATTCAGATTGAATTGTGTCTATTGAGGAAGCCTGGCTGTCACAGGCGCTGCCTTCCACAGGACAAAGGGAAGAAGGCAAGTTGTACTGGATGGAGAACAACAGATACATCCGGGAGATGAAGAGAAGCCACAGCAGTCCTGATGTCACAGGGTGTGCTATCTGAGTGGTGGCAAAGCTGCACAATGGTGTGGGGTCAATAGAAACTGGGTTTAGCTCTGAACCTCTTGTGCTTCAGAAGTAGAAAAATGAAGATAAAGTCTTTGGACATTTTATCTGTACAAGCGTTTTGAGTCTTTTCGAGATTTTTTTTTTTAAGTTCAGGATAAAATGATGAAAGGGTTTTGTTCCTGCATATAAATAATTAATACCTATAGAACTGGGACATTAGATTCTATAAAACAATGCTTTGAGACCTTGGACAACAGGCAGATGGGACAGTGGTCATAGACACATAGTGTCCTGGAGCAGTTTTTTAAGCAGCTAGATGGAAAGAAACAGCGCTTGGTGGTTTTTATGAATCAAGGAAACAGACTCTAGTGTTCAAGGAGTTCAGAGGGAGCATGGCAGCTTGAGCCGTGGGTCAGAGAACCTGAGAGAACAAAGCCGTGTGAGCAGACAGCTGAAGAGAATGGAATTTACTCCTGATAATAACAACTTCTGAGGGTCAGGAGGGACAAGAGTCTGTACCCACAGTCAAAGTAGAGAGAGATAATATCACAAGAGAGAGTAGATGGGATTCACAGACAGATCATTCTGATATAGGTGGAGAGGAAAATTTTTTGTTTTTTATTAACTTGAGTATTTCTTATATACATTTCGAGTGTTATTCCCTTTCCCGGTTTCCGGGCAAACATCCCCCTCCCCCCTCCCCTTCCTTATGGGTGTTCCCCTCCCAACCCTCCCCCCATTGCTGCCCTCCCCCCAACAGTCTAGTTCACTGGGGGTTCAGTCTTAGCAGGACCCAGGGCTTCCCCTTCCACTGGTGCTCTTACTAGGATATTCATTGCTACCTATGAGGTCAGAGTCCAGGGTCAGTCCATGTATAGTCTTTAGGTAGTTGGCTTAGTCCCTGGAAGCTCTAGTTGCTTGGCATTGTTGTACATATGAGGTCTCGAGCCCCTTCAAGCTCTTCCAGTTCTTTGATTCCTTCAACGGGGGTCCTATTCTCAGTTCAGTGGTTTGCTGCTGGCATTCGCCTCTGTATTTGCTGTATTCTGGCTGTGTCTCTCAGGAGCGATCTACATCCGGCTCCTGTCGGTCTGCACTTCTTTGCTTCATCCATCTTGTCTAATTGGGTGGCTGTATATGTATGGGCCACATGTGGGGCAGGCTCTGAATGGGTTGATCATCCATCTTGAGTTTCATTTGTTCTAGGCATCTAGGGTAATTCAAGCATTTGGGCTAATAGCCACTTATCAGTGAGTGCATACCATGTATGTCTTTCTGTGATTGGGTTAGCTCACTCAGGATGATATTTTCCAGTTCCAACCATTTGCCTACGAATTTCATAAAGTCGTCGTTTTTGATAGCTGAGTAATATTCCATTGTGTAGATGTACCACATTTTCTGTATCCATTCCTCTGTTGAAGGGCATCTGGGTTCTTTCCAGCTTCTGGCTATTATAAATAAGGCTGCGATGAACATAGTGGAACATGTGTCTTTTTTATATGTTGGGGCATCTTTTGGGTATATGCCCAAGAGAGGTATAGCTGGATCCTCAGGTAGTTCAATGTCCAATTTTCTGAGGAACCTCCAGACTGATTTCCAGAATGGTTGTACCAGTCTGCAATCCCACCAACAATGGAGGAGTGTTCCTCTTTCTCCGCATCCTCGCCAGCATCTGCTGTCACCTGAGTTTTTGATCTTAGCCATTCTGACTGGTGTGAGGTGAAATCTCAGGGTTGTTTTGATTTGCATTTCCCTTATGACTAAAGATGTTGAACATTTCTTTAGGTGTTTCTCAGCCATTCGGCATTCCTCAGCTGTGAATTCTTTGTTTAGCCCTGAACCCCATTTTCTAATAGGGTTATTTGTCTCCCTGCGGTCTAACTTCTTGAGTTCTTTGTATATTTTGGATATAAGGCCTCTATCAGTAGTAGGATTGGTAAAGATCTTTTCCCAATCTGTTGGTTGCCGTTTTGTCCTAACCACAGTGTCCTTTGCCTTACAGAAGCTTTGCAGTTTTATGAGATCCCATTTGTCGATTCTTGATCTTAGAGCATAAGCCATTGGTGTTTTGTTCAGGAAATTTTTTCCAGTGCCCATGTGTTCCAGATGCTTCCCTAGTTTTTCTTCTATTAGTTTGAGTGTATCTGGTTTGATGTGGAGGTCCTTGATCCACTTGGACTTAAGCTTTGTACAGGGTGATAAGCATGGATCGATCTGCATTCTTCTACATGTTGACCTCCAGTTGAACCAGCACCATTTGCTGAAAATGCTATCTTTTTTCCATTGGATGGTTTTGGCTCCTTTGTCAAAAATCAAGTGCCCATAGGTGTGTGGGTTCATTTCTGGGTCTTCAATTCTATTCCATTGGTCTATCTGTCTGTCTCTGTACCAATACAATGCAGTTTTTATCACTATTGCTCTGTAATACTGCTTGAGTTCAGGGATAGTGATTCCCCCTGAAGTCCTTTTATTGTTGAGGATAGTTTTAGCTATCCTGGGTTTTTTGTTATTCCAGATGAATTTGCAAATTGTTCTGTCTAACTCTTTGAAGAATTGGATTGGTATTTTGATGGGGATTGCATTGAATCTGTAGATCGCTTTTGGTAAAATGGCCATTTTTACTATATTAATCCTGCCAATCCATGAGCATGGGAGATCTTTCCATCTTCTGAGATCTTCTTCAATTTCTTTCTTCAGTGTCTTGAAGTTCTTATTGTACAGATCTTTTACTTGCTTGGTTAAAGTCACACCAAGGTACTTTATATTATTTGGGTCTATTATGAAGGGTGTCATTTCCCTAATTTCTTTCTCGGCTGGTTTCTCTTTTGTGTAGAGGAAGGCTACTGATTTATTTGAGTTAATTTTATACCCAGCCACTTTGCTGAAGTTGTTTATCAGCTTTAGTAGTTCTCTGGTGGAACTTTTGGGATCACTTAAATATACTATCGTATCATCTGCAAATAGTGATATTTTGACTTCTTTTCCGATCTGTATCCCTTTGACCTCCTTTTGTTGTCTGATTGCTCTGGCTAGAACTTCAAGAACTATATTGAATAAGTAGGGAGAGAGTGGGCAGCCTTGTCTAGTCCCTGATTTTAGTGGTATTGCTTCAAGTTTCTCTCCATTTAGTTTAATGTTAGCAACTGGTTTGCTGTATATGGCTTTTACTATGTTTAGGTATGGGCCTTGAATTCCTATTCTTTCCAGGACTTTTATCATGAAGGGGTGTTGAATTTTGTCAAATGCTTTCTCAGCATCTAATGAAATGATCATGTGGTTTTGTTCTTTCAGTTTGTTTATATAATGGATCACGTTGATGGTTTTCCGTATATTAAACCATCCCTGCATGCCTGGGATGAAGCCTACTTGATCATGGTGGATGATTGTTTTGATGTGCTCTTGGATTCGGTTTGCCAGAATTTTATTGAGTATTTTTGCGTCGATATTCATAAGGGAAATTGGTCTGAAGTTCTCTTTCTTTGTTGTGTCTTTGTGTGGTTTAGGTATAAGAGTAATTGTGGCTTCATAGAAGGAATTCGGGAGTGATCCATCTGTTTCAATTTTGTGGAATAGTTTGGATAATATTGGTATGAGGTCTTCTATGAAGGTTTGATAGAATTCTGCACTAAACCCGTCTGGACCTGGGCTCTTTTTGGTTGGGAGACCTTTAATGACTGCTTCTATTTCCTTAGGAGTTATGGGGTTGTTTAACTGGTTTATCTGTTCCTGATTTAACTTCGGTACCTGGTATCTGTCTAGGAAATTGTCCATTTCCTGTAGATTTTCAAGTTTTGTTGAATATAGGCTTTTATAGTAAGATCTGATGATTTTTTGAATTTCCTCTGAATCTGTAGTTATGTCTCCCTTTTCATTTCTGATTTTGTTAATTTGGACACACTCTCTGTGTCCTCTCGTTAGTCTGGCTAAGGGTTTATCTATCTTGTTGATTTTCTCAAAGAACCAACTTTTGGTTCTGTTGATTCTTTCTATGGTCCTTTTTGTTTCTACTTGGTTGATTTCAGCTCTGAGTTTGATTATTTCCTGCCTTCTACTCCTCCTGGGTGTATTTGCTTCTTTTTGTTCTAGAGCTTTTAGGTGTGCTGTCAAGCTGCTGATATATGCTCTTTCCTGTTTCTTTCTGCAGGCACTCAGCGCTATGAGTTTTCCTGTCAGCACAGCTTTCATTGTGTCCCATAAGTTTGGGTATGTTGTACCTTCATTTTCATTAAATTCTAAAAAGTTTTTAATTTTTCTTTATTTCTTCCTTGACCAGGTTATCATTGAGTAGAGCATTGTTCAATTTCCACGTATATGTGGGCATTCTTCCCTTATTGTTATTGAAGACCAGTTTTAGGCTGTGGTGGTCTGATAGCACGCATGGGATTATTTCTATCTTTCTGTACCTGTTGAGGCCCGTTTTTTGACCAATTATATGGTCAATTTTGGAGAAAGTACCATGAGGAGCTGAGAAGAAGGTATATCCTTTTGCTTTAGGATAGAATGTTCTATAAATATCTGTTAAGTCCATTTGGCTCATGACTTCTCTTAGTCTGTCTACGTCTCTGTTTAATTTCTGTTTCCATGATCTGTCCATTGATGAGAGTGGGGTGTTGAAATCTCCTACTATTATTGTGTGAGGTGCAATGTGTGTTTTGAGCTTTAGTAAGGTTTCTTTTACGTATGTAGGTGCCCTTGTATTTGGGGCATAGATATTTAGGATTGAGAGTTCATCTTGGTGGATTTTTCCTTTGATGAATATGAAGTGTCCTTCCTTATCTTTTTTGATGACTTTTAGTTGAAAATTGATTTTATTTGATATTAGAATGGCTACTCCAGCTTGCTTCTTCTGACCATTTGCTTGGAAAGTTGTTTTCCAGCCTTTCACTCTGAGGTAGTGTCTGTCTTTGTCTCTGAGGTGTGTTTCCTGTAGGCAGCAGAATGCAGGGTCTTCGTTGCGTATCCAGTTTGCTAATCTATGTCTTTTTATTGGGGAGTTGAGGCCATTGATGTTGAGAGATATTAAGGAATAGTGATTATTGCTTCCTGTTATATTCATATTTGGATGTGAGTTTATGTTTGTGTGCTTTTCTTCTCTTTGTTTTGTTGCCAAGACGATTAGTTTCTTGCTTCTTCTAGGGTATAGCTTGCCTCCTTATGTTGGGCTTTACCATTTATTATCCTTTGTAGTGCTGGATTTGTAGAAAAATATTGTGTAAATTTGGTTTTGTCATGGAATATCTTGGTTTCTCCATCTATGTTAATTAAGAGTTTTGCAGGATACAGTAACCTGGGCTGGCATTTGTGTTCTCTTAGGGTCTGTATGACATCAATCCAGGATCTTCTGGCCTTCATATTTTCTGGCGAAAAGTCTGGTGTGATTCTGATAGGTCTGCCTTTATATGTTACTTGACCTTTTTCCCTTACTGCTTTTACTATTCTTTCTTTATTTTGTGCGTTTGGTGTTTTGACTATTATGTGACAGGAGGTGTTTCTTTTCTGGTCCAATCTATTTGGAGTTCTGTAGGCTTCTTGTATGCCTATGGGTATCTCTTTTTTTAGGTTAGGGAAGTTTTCTTCTATGATTTTGTTGAAGATATTTACTGGTCCTTTGAGCTGGGAGTCTTCACTCTCTTCTATACCTATTATCCTTAGGTTTGACCTTCTCATTGAGTCCTGGATTTCCTGTATGTTTTGGACTAGTAGCTTTTTCTGCTTTACATTATCTTTGACAGTTTAGTCAATGATTTCTATGGAATCTTCTGCTCCTGAGATTCTCTCTTCCATCTCTTGTATTCTGTTGGTGAAGCTTGTATCTATAGCTCCTTGTCTCTTCTTTTGGTTTTCTATATCCAGGGTTGTTTCCATGTGTTCTTTCTTGATTGCTTCTATTTCCATTTTTAATTCCTTCAACTGTTTGTTTGTGTTTTCCTGGAATTCTTTCAGGGATTTTTACGATTCCTCTCTGTAGGCTTCTACTTGTCCTGTAAGGGAGTTCTTCACGTCTTTCTTGAAGTCCTCCAGCATCATGATCAAATATGATTTTGAAACTAGATCTTGCTTTTCTGGTGTGTTTGGATATTCCATGTTTGTTTTGATGGGAGAATTGGGCTCTGATGGTGCCATGTAGTCTTGGTTTCTATTGCTTGGGTTCCTGCGCTTGCCTCTCGCCATCAGATTATCTCTAGTGTTACTTTGTTCTGCTATTTCTGACAGTGGCTAGACTGCCCTATAAGCCTGTGTGTCAGGAGTGCTGTAGACCTGTTTTCCTGTTTTCTTTCAGCCTGTTATGGGGACAGAGTGTTTTGCTTTCGGGCGTGTAGTTTTTCCTCTCTACAGGTCTTCAGCTGTTCCTGTGGGCCTGTGTCTTGAGTTCACCAGGCAGGTCACTTGCAGCAGAAAAGTTGGTCTTACCTGTGGTTCCGAGGCTCAAGTTCGCTCTCCGGGTGTTGCCCATGAGCTCTCTGTGGCGGCAGCAACCAGGAAGATCTGTGCCACCGTTTCCAGGAGCTTCAGTGCACCAGAGTTCCAGATGGCGTTTGGTGTTTTCCTCTGGCGTCTGAGATGTGTGTGCAGGGTTCAGTCTCTTCTGGTTTCCCAGGTGTGTCTGCCTCTCTGAAGGTTTCGCTCTCCCTCCCACGGGATTTGGGTGCAGAGAACTGTTTATCTGGTCTGTTTCCTTCAGGTTCCGGCGGTGTCTCAGGCTCAGGGGTCCTGCCGCTCCTGGGCCCTCCCCTACGGGAACCCAGCGGCCTTATACAGTTTCCTCTTGGGCCAGGGATGTGGGCAGGGGTGGGCAGTGTTGGTGGTCTCTTCCGCTCTGCAGCCTCAGGAGTGCCCACCTGACCAGGCAGTGGGGTCTCTCTCCCACGGGGTCTGGGAGCAGAGAGTTGCTGCGGGCCGGGATCTGCAGGTGTGGGGAAAGGAAAATTTTTAATAAGAATCTTCCGGGGCTGGGGATTTAGCTCAGTGGTAGAGCGCTTACCTAGGAAGCGCAAGGCCCTGGGTTCGGTCCCCAGCTCCGAAAAAAAGAACCAAAAAAAAAAAAAAAAATAAGAATCTTCCATCACCCCCAAGAAAGACTGAAAAGTCAGCTTTTAATAAATGATCTGATCTGACGTAAGGCCCACTCCGTGAGGTGGAACTCAGACCCAAACTTGCTTGGGTGACCAAGAACCAGAGGCTAAATAGCCCGGGAATCCAGGCAACACCAAACACACTGTTCTAAAACAAAACAACACAGACAAATAAAAATAACAGTAGAAAGAGTTCCAATGGCACTCTGACATACTCACATCATGAGAGAAGCTTCCCCCTGCAGCAGATAGGATCAAAGGAAAACAGAGACCTCCAGTCAGACATTACGTAGAGAATGAGAGACTTGGAAACACTCAGCCATAAATGGAATGTCTCCATTCAATCTCTTCCCTCAGGGCTCAGAGAACCTTGTGGAAGAGGAGGCAGGAAAAATGTAAGAACCAGTAGGGATAGAGGACACCAAGGAATCAATATGCCCTCTAAATCAACATGGTCAAAGCACATATGAACTGAAGCAGTATGCAAAGTGCCTGCATGGGCCTATAATAGGTCCTTTACATGGATAGTATGACTTCCAGTGTAGTGTTTTTCATAGGATTCCTAAGTGTGCCAACAAGTGAATCTGTTTCTTGTGCCTTCTCTTGGGCTCGTTTTCTTCTGTTCATTTGTCTTGTCTGTTTTCGATGTGTTAGTTTTTGTTTTATCTTATTATATTTTATTATTGTTCCTTACAAGTATGTTTTCTAAAGAGAGACAGAAAATGAATGGATTTCGACAGGAGGGGAAGTGGGAAGGAGCTAGGAGGAGTAGGAGGAGGGAAACTTGTAATCAGAATATATGAGGAAAAATCTATTTTTAGTAAAAGAAAAAGGAAATCTAACAGAACTTTAATTGAACTCTTCAAAAGTCTGTAACTGAAAATCTCACTCAAAAATATTAAAAACATCAGAAGGCTTCTGGGTAGGTTGAGAGGCTACCCAGGTAGGTCACCGTTGCTTAGGATAATAAACACTAGACTCTTGTCCTGCAAACACAATAGCTTTGAATGAAAGAAGCACACCAGAAGAGATCTCCTCAGAGAAACTTGTGGTTAGTTGTACCATGCAAATCTGGATGAGGTCAGTAGAAACTTTCAGAAGGTGCTTGCTCTTCCCTACTCACAACAGTGTTGTGGGCACCGTGAACCAAAGAGACGTAGAAAAAGACAGGGCTACAGTCGTGCAGCACCACAGACAGTGAGGTGTGGAGTCAGCATAGCCCTCAGAGATGAGGTCCCTTGGAGGGAGTGCCAGGGGGAAGGAAGCATTCCGTGATCGCCTGGGTGTATAATAGCCGTGAACTGAGAAGTACACGGCTGAACTCAGTGCAGTCACACCAGAACACATGATCACCACATGTGAACATGCCTGCTCTGAAACTATGAAAACACTCCAGACAGCTAATGCCAACTGAGGCAACCGTAGCTCTGTGGCAACTCCTGATGAAGAGGCAAGCAGGAGCGTAGATGGATGTGCCACACAGAGTCTTGGAGTTTAAACCCCAAGCAAGACAAATGCGGTACAGCAATGAGTGGGAGCTATCAAAAAGTATCATTCCATACCCAGGGCTACCAGGGTAGTTTGGATTTCACTGGAACCCTGCCTGCTCACAGATCTACTTAAATCTACTTGTCCAGGTTTGCAGAAGAGTGACCAACTGTGTTTCTTTCATTGGTACAGATTGCTACATGAGAGACAGTATAAAGGAGGAGAATAATTCAAAATACCCAACCGCCAAAGAAGACAATGACTTCTCTAAGGTTTCCTATTTTATTTTCACTCGGTCTTTAATTTTGCAGGAATGTCTATTCATTGCTTTGCTTTGCTTCTTCTGTTGCTTAATCTTCTGCATCCATTGTCCCATGTGGTCTCTGCTCTTCTGCACACACATGTAACACATAGACTTTCCCTCTGTTAAACTTCACCTCCTCTTTCTTTTTTCTCCGTCTCCTCCTCCTTCCTTCTTGACTAGAACTTTCTACAGTTTTCTGTGGATCCTAACAATTTTGAAGCCCACCCCTCCACACCTGTGTTTTCCTCCTTGACTTTTTCTCATTTGATCTAATATAGCCTATTTTCTTCATTTCCTAACTTTATTGTCTAATATCTTAGTGCATAGTGAACTATCTTTGTTTCCTTACCCTTTAAGAATGATTGGAGTTTAAAGGATAGCTGTTTTTAATTATTATGATATTTTTCATCATGGATGTCTCTGGATGTTGTGGCTAGTGAATAGTTAATACTTTACTCTCAGCGTGGTGTTGAGGGTTGCATCTAGCACTAACGGCATGTGGATTGTGAGCTTAGCTACTGAACTATGCCATTAGTCTATGAAGGATTCTTCAACCTCACTACAGTCTATTTCTATGTCACAAACAGTTCTACCAAATGAAGCAGAAAAATTCAACTGACAAAATAATTCCAGATGCACAAGGACTGGTGGAAGATACCAGAAAAGTTAGAAATCAAAGGTGAGGATCCCTTTACGAGCACCAATTGCACAGAAAGGAATTCCAATGGCAGTAAACTAGACAGTTAAAAGTAATAATGTCCCAGCTCTGAAAAAAAGAAAAGAAAAAAAAAGTAATAACGTAAGGCAGCTTGACAAGATGAAAGAGGATAAAACACATTTCTGAAAGAATTCAAGTAGAATACACATTGCCTTCTGATACAAGGAAGGCCATGCAGGATGAGGAAGAAGAACTCAGTAACAAGAGAGACAAATTGAAAGAAACCCAGTTGAACTTTTAGAAGTGAATAGTCTTCCGAGTCAAATTACAAATTCACTTAAGCCATGATACTCAGAAAATTTTATAAGACACTTGTGGCAGAAACTTGGATGTAATATAACCTTCACCCAAGAAACTCCGATGCAGATAATTGAAATGAGAATAGTAGTGACTTTTTTTTTTTTTTTTTTTTTTTTTTTTTTTTTTTTTTTTAGAAAACACACTGGTACCCTAATGAAATGTCCAGAGTCAGTTAAAATATTATAAAAAGTAATTTGTCATTCACTTTATTTCTAAAAGCAAAGACAAATATTTCAAACCAAAAACAGATCATAGCATAAGAATCATGAAAGGAAGGTTAACTACTTTAAAATAAATTAGGGCCAGAAAGATAGCTCAGCACATTGGTGCTAGCCACCAAGCCTGATGACCCAAATTCAACCCCTGGGAGCCACATAGGTCAAGAAGAGAACCAATTACCATGAGTTGTCCCCTAACCTCCACATAGGCACCATGATACATGCATGTGTGATTAAAATAAATTAATAAAACACTTGCTCAATGCAAAGAGTGAACATAGAGGGAACAGCCAGAATGATAACATGATTACTTTCAAAGTAAGAAAGAAAGTTCAAGGGCTTTCTACATTAAAAATTGTTTTCTAAAAACAGAAAAGAAATAACTGGAGGGCTAGATAAAACTAGAAGGCTTTTCTAGCATGGGCAAGCTGGAAAGACACTACAAAACATGGTGGAATGCTGCATTTTATCATTTTCAGTTAAGGAAGGAATGCAAGGACTTCTAAATTTCTAATATTCAGTGATGGACTAGCTCTGAAGATTGGAAAATATATAGATGCCATAAAAGGTCTAAAGAGAAATAGAAAGTTATAAAACTGATGCTCGTTCTATTAGGACTAATGATTTATAACACATTGATAGACATACCAGCACTATTACATTTTGATATGACAGCACTTAGGAATACTAACATAGAGAAAAATCTCTGGGGAAGAAAGGTTTGATGTGCATGAATACCAATAGTGAGAAGATCCTGCCTACTCCTTCTAATTTATTTTTACAACTTGGTATGTCAACGAGATTCTGTTTCTCTCTGGGTTATACGTGAATATCACCAGTTTACTGTCTTCATGCACAGTGACATGGCAGAGAATTCTATACTTTTCTTCATTGATGTAAAAGCCTGAGCTACACGTGTAATACTCATGGAAGGCAATTATTGTAAGGTAATAAATAAGGCATGTTTCTGTCAAATAACATTTCCTTTTCTCAATCTGATTTTCATCATGACTTAGACTAAATGCTTTTTTTTTTTTTGGCAGAATCCTGGCTCAATGCATATTGATTGGTGAATTCAATAGGGATTGTGTTTTTCCTACTCATTAGCAGATACTATAGAATTTCCATGTTCCATTGCTCGGTACAGTGGCTATATGGGAAGGAAGCAACTATTTTCCATCATGTCCCTGAGAAGCAAAGAAATTCCTCCCCCTGCCCTGATTTTGTATATCACTGTGTGGGTGAACACACACACACACACACACACACACACACACACACACACACAGACACACACACAGACATGCAGTCAAAGGGTCAGAGAACAACTTGTGGTATTAGTTCTCTTTCCAGCCTTCCATGGATCCCCAGTGATGGAACTTGGGCTGTCAGGCTTGTGAGGCGAGCTCTCTACCTGCTGCTGCCATCTTGCTGGACCTTATATCTAGTCTTAATTCCTCTCCAGCATTCAACAGTGTCTTTTGTTTATAATAATTAGGGGGAACTTATCAGCAAATATTGGTTGAATAAAACATTAAAGCAGGCTTAAAGGTGAATGTATTACTTAAAATTTATAGAACTAGTGGTTTCTGCCTGCATCCATAGCTGACAAGTTCCCACTGCTCTCTCTACCCAAATCCCATGGGGGAAAGAGCTGGACTCTCAGAAGTAGAGACAATCCTGAGAGCTCAGGGGAGACCACCACTTCTGCTCACATTCCTGGGCTAAGAGGAAGCTGCCTAGAGCCTTCTGGAAACAGGGACCTAGGAGCAGTCAGGGAGAGGATTCTTCTGGTCTCTGCCTGTGCCCAGAGCTGAAAGCCAGTTTCCAGAAGCTCTGACACACATGAGGACAGAAGTAAGACCACTTCTGCTCTGAGCAACCTACCTGGAGCCGTCAGGACACAGGAACCCAGGAGCAGTCTGGGACAGGATCCTTCCGGTTTCTGCATGTGCCCAGAACTGACCCTGTGACACAGCTCTCTGTAGCCAGATCCCATTGAAAGAGAGCCAGTCATCAGGAGTGCTGACACACAGGCTTACAGGAAAGTCAAGCCACTGTCAGAGACAGCAATAACAATAACTGTCAAGACCAGCTAATAACAGAGACAATCGGATGGTGAGAGGCAAGCACAGGAACCTAAGCAACAGAACCAAGACTACTTGGCATCATCAGAGCCCAGTTCTCCCACTAAAGCAAATACTGGATATCCCAACACATCTGAAAAGCAAGCTTTGGATTTAAAATAACATCTCATGATGATGATAGAGGACTTTAAGAAGGACATAAATAACTCCCTTAAAGAAATACAGGACAACACAGGTAAACAAGTAGAAGCCCTTAAGGAGGAAACACAAAACTCCCAAAGAATTACAGGAAAAAACACAACCAAACAGGTGAAGGAATTGAAAAAAAATCATCCAGGATCTAAAAATGGAAATAGAAACAATAAAGAAACCACAAAGGAAGACAACCTTGGAGATAGAAAACCTAGGAAAGAGATCAGGACTCATAGACACAAGCATCACCAACAGAATACAAGAGATAGATGAGAGAATCTCAGGGGTAAATGATATCATAGAAAACATTGAAACAACCATCAAAGACAATGTAAAATGCAAAAAGCCCCTAATCCAAAACATCCAGGAAATCCAGGGCACAATAAGAAGATCAAACCCAAGGGTAATAGGTATAGAAGAGAGTGAAGACTCCCAACTTAAAGGGTCAGTAAATATCTTCAACAAAATTATAGAAGGAAACATTCCTAACCTAAAGAAAGAGACGCCCATAAACATACAAGAAGTCTACAGAGCTCCAAATAGATTGGATCAGAAAAGAAATTCCTCCTGTCACATAATAGTCAAAACATCAAATGCACAGAACAAAGAAAGAAAATTAAAGCAGTGAGGGAAAAGGTCAAGTAACATATAAAGGCAGACTTATCAGAATTACACCAGACTTTTCACCAGAGTCTATGAAAGCCAGAAGATTCTGGGCAGATGTCATACAGATCCTAAGAGAACACAAATGCTACTATATTCAGCAAAACTCTAAATTAACATAGATGGAGAAACCAAGATAGTCCATGACAAAATCAAATTTACACAATATCTTTCCTCAAATCCAGCCCTACAAAGGATAAAAGGTGGAAAACTCCAACACAAGGAGGGAAACTACATCCTAGAAAAAAGGAAGAAAGTAATCTTCTTCCAGCAAACACAAAAGAAGAGAGACATACAAACATAATTCCACTTCTAATTACAAAAATAACAGGAAGTGACAATCATTATTCCTTAATACTTCTTAACATCAATCGATTCAGTTCCCCAATAAAAAAATAGACTAACAGATTGAATACTTAAAGAGGACCCAGCATTTTGCTGCATACAGGAAACACAGCTCAGTGAAAAAGACAGGCACTGCCTCAGAGTAAAAGGCTGGAAAACAATTTTCCAAGCAAATGGCCTAAAGAAACCAAACTTTCAACCAAAAATAATAAAAAAGGATAAGGAAGGACACTTCATATTCATCAAAGGAAAAATCCACCAAGATGAACTCTCAATCCTGAATATCTATGCTCCAAATGCAAGGGTACCCACATTCATAAAAGAAACCTTACTAAAGCTCAAAGCACACATTGCACCTCACACAACAGTGGGAGACTTCAAGACCCCACTCTCAGATCATGGAAACAGAAACAAAACAGAGACATAGAGAAACTAACAGAAGTTATGAACCACATGAATTTAACAGATATCTATAGAATATTTCATCCTAAAACAAAAGAATATATCTTCTTCTCAGTACCTCATGGTACCGTCTCCAAAATTGACCATATAATCGGTCATAAAACAGGCCTCAACAGATACAAGAAGATTGAAATAATCGCATGCATCCTATCAGACCATGACTGACTAAGACTGGTCTTCAATGACAACACAAATGACAGAAAGTCCACATAGACATGGAAGCTGAACAACGCTCTATTCAATAGTAACCCGGTCATGGAAGAAATATAGAAAAGAAATTAAAGACTTTTTAGAATTTAATGAAAATGAAGAAACAGCATACCCAAACTTATGGGACACAATGAAAGCAGTGCTAAGCAGAAAATGCATAGCTCTAAGTGTCTCCAAACAGAAAGTGGAGAGAGCATACATTAGCAGCTTGACAGAACAACTAAAAGCTCTAGAACAAAAAGCAGCAAATACACCCAAGAGGAGTAGAAGGCAGGAAATAATCAAACTCAGGGCTGAAATCAACCCAATAGAAACAAAAAGAACTATACAAAGAATCAACAAAACCAGGAGAAAATCAACAAGATAGATAAACCCTTAACCAGACTAACCAGAGAGCACAGAGAGTGTATTCAAATTAACAAAATCAGAAATGAAAAGGGAGACATAGCAACAGAATCTGAGGAAACTAAAAAAATCATCACATCCTACTACAAAAGCCTATATTCAACAAAAGTGGAAAATCTTGATGAAATGGACAATTTTCTAGACAGATACCATGTACCAATGTTAAATCAGGATCAGATAAACCATCTAAACAGTCTTATAACTCTTAAGGAAATAGAAGTAGTTATTAAAAGTCTTCCAACCAAAAAAAAAAAAAATTCCCAGGACCAATAAGGTTTAGTGGAGAATTCTATCAGACCTTCATTGGAGACCTCATACCAATACTGTCCAAACTATTCCACAAAATAGAAACAGAAGGAACACTACCCAATTCCTTCTATGAAGCCACAATTACACTTTCACCTAACGCACACAAAGACCCAACAAAGAGAACTTCAGACCAATTTCCCTTATGAACATTGGCACAAAAATACTCAATAAAATTCTCACAAACTGATTCCAAGAACACATCAAAATGATCATCCATCATGATCAAATAGGCTTCATCCCAGGGATGGTTCAATATACAAAAATCCATCAACACAATCCACTATATAAACAAACTCAAAGATAAAAACCACATGATCATTTCATTAGATACTGAGAAAGCATTTAACAAAATACAACACCCCTTCATGTTAAAAGTTTTGTAAATATCAGGAATTCAAGGCCCATACCTAAACATAGTAAAAGCAATATACAGCAAACCAGTAGCCAACATCAAACTAAATGGAGAGGGACTTAAAGCAATCCCACTAAAATCAGAGACTAGACAAGGCTGTCTGCTCTCTCCCTACTTATTCAATATAGTACTCAAAGAATTAGCCAGAGCAATGAGACAACAAAAGGAGGTCAAAGGGTTACAAATTGGAAAGGAAGAAGTCAAAATATCATTATTTGCATATGATATACTTAAGTGACCCCAAAAGTTCCACCAGAGAGCTACTAAACCTGATAAATAACTTGAGCAAAGTGGCTGGATATAAAATTAACTCAAACAAACCAGTAGCCTTCTTCTACTCAAAGGATAAACAGGTTGAGAAAGAAATTAGGATAACGACACCTTTCACAATAGTCACAAGTAACATAAATACCTCCGTGTTGACTCTAACCAAGTAAGTGAAAGATCTGTATGCCTAGAACCTCACATCTTTGAAGAAAGAAATTGAAGATCTCAGAAGATGGAAAGATCTCCCATGCTCATGGATTGGCAGGATTAATACAGTAAAAATGGCCATTTTGCCAAAAGCAATCTACACATTCAATGCAATCCCCATCAAAATTCCAACTCAGTTCTTCATAGAGTTAGAAAGGGCAATTTGCAAATTCATTTGGAATAACAAAAAAACCCAGGAGATCAAAAACTATCCTAAACAGTAAAAGAACTTCTGGGGGAATCACCATCTCTGATCTCAAGCTGTATTACAGAGCAGTAGTGATAAAAACTGTATGGTATTGGTACAGAGAAGCAGGTAGATCAATGGAATAGAATTGAAGACTCAGAAATGAACCCACACACCTATGGTCACTTGATCTTTAACAAAGGAGCTAAAACCATCCAGTGGAAAAAAGATAGCATTTTCAACAAATGGTGCTGGTTCAACTGGAGGTCAGCATGTAGATGAATGCAAATTGATCCATTTTTATCGCCCTGTACAAAGCTCAAGTCCAAGTGGATCAAGGACCTCCACATAAAACCAGATACACTGAAACTAATAGAAGAAAAAGTGAAGAGCCTCAAACACATGGGCACTGAGGAAAATATCCTGAAGAGAACCAGTGGCTTATACTCTAAGATCAAGAGTTGACAAAGGGACCTCATAAAATTTCAAAGCTTCTATAAGACAAAGGACACTGTCATTAGCACAAAACAGCAACCAACAGGTTGGGAAAAGATCTTTTCCAATCCTACATCTGATGGAGGGCTAATCTTCCAAATATATATACAAAAACTTCAATAAGTCAGACTCCAGAGAATCAAAGAAACCTATTAAAAATGGGGTACAGAGCTAAACAAAGAATTCTCAGCTGAGGAATATCAAATGGCAGAGAAGTACATAAAGAAATGTTTAACATCCTTAGACATCAGGGAAATGCAAACAAAACAACCCTGAGATTCCACCTCACACCAGTCAGAATGGCTAAGATCAAAAACTCAGGTGACAACAGATGCAGGTGAGGGTGTGGAGAAAGAGGAACACTCCTCCATTGTTGGTGGGATTGCAGACTGGTACAACCATTCTGGAAATCAGTCTGGAGGTTCCTCAGAAAATTGGACATTGAACTACCTGAGGACCCAGTTATACCTCTCTTGGGCATATACCCAAAAGATGCCCCAACATATAACAAAGACACATGCTCCACTATGTTCATAGCAGTCTTATTTATAATAGCCAGAAGCTGGAAAGAACCCACCTTCTTCAGAGGAATGGATACAGAAAATGTGGTACATTTACACAATGGAGTACTACTCAGCTATTAAAAACAATGATATCATGAAATTCATAGGCAAATGAACAAAATTAGAAAATATCATCCTGAGTGAAGTAACCCAATCACAAAAAAAAAGAACACACATGGTTTGCACTCACTGATAAGTAGATACAATCCACAGACCACATGAAGCTCAAAAAGGATGACCAAAGTACGGATGCTTCAGTCCTTCTTTGAAGGGGGAATAAAAAATATTCGTAGGAGGAAATACAGAAACAAAGAGTGGAGCAGAGACTGAAGAAAAGGTCATTCAGAGCCTGCCCCACCTGCGGATTCAACCCATATACATACAGCCACCAAACCCAGACAATTTTGCTGATGCCAAGAAGTGCATACTGATAGGAACCTGATATAGCTGTCTCCTGATAGTGTCTGCCAGAGCATGACAAATCTAGAGGTGAATGCTCACAGCCAACCATTGAACTGAGAACAGGGTCCCCATTGGAGGCATTAGAGAAAGGTTTGAAGGAGTTGAAGGGGCTTGCAACCTCATAAGAACAATACCAACCAACCAGCGCTCCCTGGGACTAAACCACCATCCAAAAAGTACACATAGACAGACCCATGGCTCCAGCTACATATGTAGCAGAGGATGGCCTTGTTGGGCACCAATGAGAAGCCCTTGGTCCTGCCAAGGCTGGACCCCCAGTGTAGGGGAATCTCAGGGCTGGGAGGTAGGAAGTGGGGGGGGGCATCTTCATAGAAGAAGTGCAAGGGTGGTGGGATTGGTGGTTTGTGGACAGGAAACCAGGAAAGGAGATAACAGTTATAAATGTAAATTTTAAAAAAATCAATAAAAATTTTTATAGAACTAAAAAGTGTGTTAAGAATCTATATCAACTTTTTCTCTTGAAGTTACTGATTCATGAACATCCAAGTCTTGTACCCTCAATGCAAACATGAGCATAGTATGATGGCCAACTCATATGACCTTTAATTTTCTGAAGACATTTAAATTAATTGGGTCAGCTTTTTATAAGAGAAGAGGAGTCAGGAAAGCCAGTAGAGAACTATCATTATCTGGGGCTTGTGCAAACCGAGACATCGTCAATTTGCTGATTTTTATCGATATTAGAGGAAGAAAAAATCCAATTTTGCCTTAATCATAAAACATCTTTGCTCTCATCCCTATTTTATTATATTTTCCTTTATTTTTATGAAATTATTTGATTCACTGTTTGTAAGTACTAGTTTTTAATTTCAGAATTATACAACTCTATTTTATAGGAGCAGACAGCTTGAAGAGGAACCAGATGAAGTAATTTTAAACTAAGAAATTGTTTCCTGAGATGTGAAATCAATTGTGTAGAAGAGAAAGAAGTTATTTTTCTGGGATGTCAAACTTTCATTTGTAACTGTGCCTACAATTTAACGCTGATCATCTCCCATCATGTACACATACACGTACAGGGCATATGAACTGCCTTCTTTTCACTTTCTGTCAGATATTGTGCATTTGACAATAGCGTTGATCTCAAGCATCCAGCACACAAGCCAGCCAAGAGCGGATGGTTGCTGACACTTGCAGTTAAGAACTGTCAGCATTCCTGCTGCTCCTTTATTTAGAACCCTTTCTCCCTTTGTTGTCATAGTTCTTAGCCATTTTGGAATTATAACTTCTTTTGGGATTGAGACTTTTCCAAATAGGAAAGCTTTGTTCTTATAATCACACGAGAAACAACTTACGTCTAAAATCCAGGGAACATGGAAATGGTGGAAGTTAAAAAGTAAGACGAGGTACTAATTGTGGGTCACCACTCACGCTGTGCCTTCAGAATGCTTTGCTTTGGCAGGCTTCCCTTGAAACTTACTTTCTAGCCATTGTGTTGGGTATAAAATGGAATCTTGAGCATTTCTTTAAATGCTTCTCAGCCATTTGAGATTCCCCTGCTGAAAATTCTTCTAATTTTGTACTTCATTTTTTATTTAAGTTATTTGGTTTGTTGATATATATATCATAATATATATATATTATATAGTATATATAATATATTAGTCCTCTGTTGGGTTTAGGGTTGGGGAAGATCTTTTCCCAGTTCTGTAGGCTGCCATTTTCTCCTACTGATGGAAGATTAACCTTGCAGAAGATTTTCAGTTTCCTGAGGTCCCAGTGACCTCTAATTGTTGATCTTAGAGTCTGAGCCATGCATGGTCTCTTCAGGAATTTGTCACCTGTGTCAGTGTGTTTAAGGCTAGTTCCTACTTTCTCTTCAATTAGATGTGTCTGGTTTGTTGTTGAGGTCTTTGACCTACTTGAGTTTAATGCAGGGTGATAAATATGGATCTATTCGCATTCTTTTATGTAGACATTCAGTAAGTCCAGCATCATTTGTTGAAAATATTTTCTTGTTTTCCATTGTATGGTTTTGGCTTCTTTGTTGAAAATCAAGAGTCTGAGGTATGTGGGCTTATTTCTGGGTCTTTGATTCAATTCCATTGATCAAATTGTTTGCTTTTATATCAATACCTTGCAGTTTTTATTACTATTGCTCTGAAGTACAGCTTGAAATTTGTATGGGATTGTTTTAGCTATCTTGGTTGTTGTTTTTATTTTTTCATGTGAAGTTGATTATTGCTCTTTCAAGGTCTCTAAAGAATTGTGTTAGAATTTTGACAGGAATTTCATTAAATCTAAACATGCTTTTGGTAAGACAGCCATTTTTACTGTGCTAGTCTTACCAATCCATGAGCATGGGAGATCTTTTCATCTTCTGATATCTTCCTCAATTTCTTCAGAAATTGAAGTTCTTGTCATCCATGAGAATGGCTAGGATCAAAGACTCAAGGGACAGAGCATGCTGGCAAGGACGTAGAGCAAGGGGAACACTCTTCTATAGTTGGTAGGAGTGCAAACTAGTACAACTACTTTGGATAGCAATTTGATGGCTTCTCAGAAAACTGGGAATACTTCTACCCCCAAGACCCAGCTATACCTTTCCTGGGTGTGTACCCAAAAGATGTCCCATTGTACCACAAGGACACTTGCTCAGCTATGCTCATAGCAGCTTTATTCACAATGGCCAAAAATGGAGAACGGATAAAGAAAATGTGGTGCACCTGCACAATGGGATACTGCTCAGCTATTAAAACCCAAAACATCACAAAATTTGAAGGCAAATGGATGGAACTAGAAAGTATCATCCATAGTGAGGTAACCCAGACCCAAAAGGACATGCATAGTCTATACTCACTGTAAGGGGATATTAGCCATAAAGTACAGAATAACCATGCTGCAATCCACAGACCCAAAGGGAGTAATTAGGAGGGCCTAAGAGAGGATATGTGAGTATCACTCAGGTGAAGAAATAAAATAGACATTGGAGGTAGATGGATGGAGGGAACTGGATAAGAGAGAGGATGAGAAGGGGAATGGGGATGGGGATCACATGAGGGGAGAAGGATGTGGGTGAGGTATAAGAGAGAGAACAGAAATTGGTGGGAGGCATCTCTGGGACTATCAGAAGATCTGTGACTGCAGAGGCTCCTGGGAGTCTATGGGGGTGACCCTACCTGAGACTCCTAGCAGCTGGGAATCTGGACTATGAAGTGGCCACCTCCTGTAGCCAGACAGGTTATTCCAGTGGAGGGGGGAGACACCAACCCAACCACAACACTTTAGATTCAAAATTCATCCTGCCTATGAGATATGTAGGAATAAAGATTGAGGGAATGGTTAACCAGTGACTGGCTCAACTTGAGACCCATCCCATAGGAGACAGTCAATCCCTGACACTATTAATGATACTCTGCTATGCTCACAGACAGGAGCCTAGCATAACTGTTTCCTGAGAGGATTCAATCAGCATCAGATAGAAACAGATGCAGATACTCACAGCTAAACATCAGGCGGAGCTCAGGGAGTGTTGTGGAAGACTGGGGGATGGGACTGAGCAAGTCAGAGGAGTAAAGAACGCCACAAGAAGACCTAGAGAGTCAACTTACCTGGGCCCATGAGGGCTCAGAGGGACTGAACCACCAACCAAAGCGTTTGCAGGAGCTGGACCTAGGCTCCTACACATATGTAGCCGATATGCAACTTGGCCTTCATGGAGGTCACCTAACAATTGGAGTGTGGGCTGCCTCTGACTCTGCTGTTTGCCATTGCATCCCCTTCTCCTATCTGGACTGCCTGTTTGGTCGTCAGTGGGAGAGGTTGAGCTTAGTACTCCTATGACTTGATGTCCAGGACAGGATGGTACCCAAGGGGTCTATTTTTTCTCTGAGGAGAAAAGAGAGGGAAATTGGGGAAGGGATCTGTAAGGGTAGTATTGGAGGATAGAATGTGTGTGTGTGTGTGTGTGTGTGTGTGTGTGTGAGTGTGTGTGTATGTGTGAGTGTGAGTGTATGTGTATGTGTGAGTGTGTGTATGTGTATGTGTGAGTGTGTGTGTGTATGTGTGAGTGTGTGTGTGTGAGTGTGTGTGTATGTGTATGTGTGAGTGTGTGTGTATGTGTATGTGTGAGTGTGTGTGTGTATGTGTATGTGTGAGTGTGTGTGTGTATGTGTATGTGTGAGTGTGTGTGTATATGTGTATGTGTGAGTGTGTGTGTGTATGTGTGTGTATATGTGTATGTGTGAGTGTGTGTGTGTGTGTGCTGAGATCAGGATGTAAAGTGAATAAGTAAATAAATTAATGAAATAAAAAATTTTACTTTCTATTTCTCACACAGGGGGTCTTGAAGCGTGTTTCCGATAATCTTTTTTTTTTTTTTTTTTTTCCGGAGCTGGGGACCGAACCCAGGGCCTTGCGGTTGCTAGGCAAGCGCTCTACCTCTGAGCCAAATCCCCAACCCCCCGATAATCTTATTACAAATTTTTCTCTGTAACACATTTTGTTTTTAAGTGAAGACATATTTTATAACAGGTAATTCTATCTGTAACAAGACCCATCTCCTGTTTTTCAATTGTGTTTAACTTTTTTTAATTGGCTCACAGCCACTTTATTAAAATTTTAGAATAATGCACTTCCTTAGAATCCATGGGATCACAGTATCATTGCTTCTCTCACAACTTTTTTGTCAGGTTCTTTTCTTCTCCTTTTTCGCTTTTAGGTTCTGTTTCCATTTCCTAATCTGCAAAATGAGAGCATTTGACCTTGTGATTTCTAACCCACTCTTATCCATACTATTAAGCCAATCTTTTAAATTATGATATAATTAAGAACATATGTTACTAGGAAATTAACAGGAACAGGGACATTATTTGTAGAAGTTTCTTTTGGTTCAACACTCGTAAAATGAGCATGCCGTCCAACTGTGATCTTGTCACCCAAATTATTAAAAGTAAATCTACAGCTAGAGATCTTCCATGTTGCTGAGAAAGAGTCCAAGACAGGCAGCTATAAAATCCCTGACGTTTTTAGTAGCTACTAATTTAGTCAAGTGATCTCATTCTTTATGGTTGGAGATGAAAGAATACAGAGTGATCCCAACCGACAGGGGACAGCTCAGATTGGACTGCCAGCAACACAGTTTAAGTGAGTAAGTATAAAATCTATGTTTGTGGTCTATAGTCATGTTAGAACCGTAAATCACTAAGATATACAAGCAAGAGTCTGTATGTGTGATCCTCACAGGAACCACTGGATGTGCTCCTTAACAAGATATTTGGTGAGTTGAGGTTTAAATGTTTTAAACTTTTTTCATACCGTTAGGAGAGTTCTCTATAATTCCAAATATCATCCTTTTTTTTTTTTTTGGCAAATCAAACATAACCATGATTTCTATGTCAAAATTTAGGATGAAACTCATGTTATTTGGAACACTGTTTTTTGGTCAGATTTAAACTCGTCAAAGTCTTCTGCACAGTTACGGTAGTGTCGGGGTTTGAACTTATGGAGTCCAACATTTCAAGGTTATAAAGTATTGCTTAGTACGTCCTAAGTCAGAGCTATGTGAAAGTAGTCTTGGTGTGCTAATGTGCTGGGCAGTAGAGATAATGAGGATGTACTGTATATATCAAAAAACTAAAGAGAGAAATTTGGATGTTTTCGTACTAAGCGCGATTTGACTGACCAAGATCTCACAAATCTGAAGCCAAGATTTGACCTGTCCTGCAGTTTCACCAGAGGTTCAAACCCACACGAGCTTCTGTCAAGGTCACTTGGTTGCTGTCAGTCACTCTGGCCTCCACACAGCCACCTTCTCCAGTTGTTTACTGAGTGTGTTCCTGTATAAGTAACTCATGGTACAGTAGCTTATATCCTCAAAGCCAGCAGGAGAGAAGAGAATCTCATAGCCAGGCTACAATCTTAAGCGGTATCAATCATGTATTAGGATTCTCCAGATCAGTGGTTCTTAACCTGTGGGTCGTGTTCCTTTTGGAGTTGAATGACCTTTTACAGAGACTGCCTAAGATCATTGGGAAACACAGGTTTTTATATTATGAATTATCACAGTAGCAGAAATACAGTTATGAAGTAGTAACAAAAATAATTTTATGGTTGGGGTTTACTACAACATGAGGAACTATAAGTAAAGGGTTGCAGCATTAGGAAGGTTGAGAACCACTGACCTAGAAGAACAAAACTGATTGTGTGTGTGTGTGGGTGTGTGTGCGTGTGTGTGTGTGTGTGTGTGGTGTATGGTTTATTAGCGTGGCATATAGGCTGTGGTCCAGCTAGTCTAACAATTGCTGTTTAGCAACAGAAAGTCCAAGAATCTAGTAGTTGTTTAGTCCATGAGACTGGATGTCTCAACTGATCTTCAATATATGCCAGAGTCCCAAAGAAATAGGCTCTAATGCCACCGAGGGAAATAATTTACCAGCAAACCTGGAGGCGGGGGGAACAGGCAAAGAAACAGGTTTCTTTTTGTAGGCTACCAGCAGGTATGGCCCAAATTAAAAGTGGATCTTCCCACCTCAAATGATTCTGATTAAAAGTGGATCTTCCCACTTCAAATGAATTAAGAAAAAAAAATCCTTCACAGGTGTGCCCAGGGGCTTGGGTTTTAGTTAATTCCAGATGTAGTCAGGTTGACAACGAAGAATAGCTAGCTATTCATCACAAATGTCGCAGTTTTACTCTGTGCTACTCCTGGAAGCAAGTAATGGGTCTGGCTCATACGAAAGGTAGAGAACCATACAGAGAAACAGAGAGCTTGGCAGTGAGCATACACTCTTACCACTGCTGTATGATTTTCCTACAGAGATATGGACGAACATCTACTCATCCTACATAGGGATCCACTGACAAAACGAAGATTGGTGACTATCAAAACCATCATGGTGATTCAATTGGTATATTGGACCTATTTATAGAGCTTGAGTGAGAGAGTACTAGAAGTGTGGATTACTCAAAGATGTTGCAGTAAAAATGAAAAAGTGTGGCGAACCGGTCCCAGCATCTACGCTGGCATTTGATAGTTCCGGCTCCAGCGGGCCATTGGAACTAGCGCTAATTCATCTTAGTTAGTATCTCTCCTGGAGGCTCTCTGCTAGCATCAAACTCTCTGCTTCCAGTCACCTGGTAAAATCAAGACTCAACAAACTGTAACCCAACAATCAGATTTATGTTAAATTCTCAATCCCATTACATCCACACAATAAACTTATAACCAATTGATAAGGATATAAACTGCCCACCTAGATAAGATATAATTTGCCTGTCTAGACAACACAAGATCCTGTACACATCCATCCCTTAAGAATAGTCAGAGCAACTTGTAATATGTGCAGAGAGGAATCTTAACATCCGCCGCCATGTTCTCTCGGCTGCCTCCTCCCTGATCAGGCCTCCTTGCTCTGGCCTCCTCTGCCTTTCTAAAATGTTTCTCCTACCTATCCTTCCTTCTCATCCAATGACAAGCCTCGATCTATCCTGTACCTGCCTTCACATGCATAATGACATCAACCTACACAAAGAAAGTTACATCACCAAAAGCCTACTCCAGTATGGTGATGGTGAAACTCACTGAATATCCTGACCTCTGGGGAGCCCAGAAAAGTACTTTTCTCTCTCTACTGATCCTTTGATGATCATATCATTTTTGGGAAGACAATTGTGACTCTTAGAAATACCAGCTTCCTGGGGTTTATATTGTTTGCTTGTTTGCTGTTTCTTATGAGCCTCCCTCCTCTCTAAGAAGAAATGTTTAGATTGAGAAAAAACTTCTATACAGCCACCAAGCACAGAATGGAATCCATCTTCAAGGTCATGATCTTTCCAGTTTGGTCATCTTGAAACTTTGTTACACTTAAAGTTGCAGCAGGATATAAGATACCTATCTTATCGTCCTTTATGCCAGTACTTTATATAATTTTTATATAAGCTCATCTATGAGGAACTGTTACTATAATCATTTCACAGTGGAAAAAATTAAGCTGCAGACAAAAGTAGAAAAATAGCCATATAAAACCAGGAATCAAGTACAGATGATTTCCTCAGACATTCCTCTTTAGCATTTAACTGGCATTCCACTCAAAGCAAAATAAACGAATAAATAAATAAATAAATAAATAGATAGATAGATAGTTAGATAATTCTATAAACAATAGGAAGACATAAAAATGATCATCTTTTACATATTGACTATGTCAAAAATACAAAAAGGTTATTAAAATTTTATTACTATGATATTTATTAAATATTAGTGAAAATTCAAAATATAACGAAAATTAGTCCAGCACGCAACATATTAATTAAATACCTAGCAATCATTTCACATGCAAAACTCAATATCTAATTTTATTAAAAGCAAAAAAGGAAACATTAAAATAACTCATGAAAGTAAAAAATTTCTACAATTATTTAAAAATTCAATGAAAATTTGATTAAGAGTATCAATAGCTTTGTTCTTAGAAGCAGAAAATATCATTTTACTTCTCATTGAGGAGAAACAACCTTATTATAAGACTTGGAAAAGTACAGAAAAAGTGTTTCCACTCATTTGTGTTACCTGAACAAAAGGCAATCAGAGGCACAAACAGAAAAGAAACACAAAGATTTTATTCTTGTTCATAATTCCGCTTACCTATAAAGAAAGCTCAACCTTGAGGACAAGTCACACTCTAAGGCCTGGTGAGACAACTCTTCTGAAGACCTCAGAGACAGGACTAAGAAGAAGCAAAGGTAGAGTCTGGTGCATGAAATTTAAAATCTCTTCTCCTCTCCCCTCTTCTTTTATTTTTTTGTGTTCTTGGTACATGTACTGGTTAATTTTTATATCAACTTGACACAAGCCATTGGGTTATTTGAGAAGAGGGAACTGAGAAAATCTCCCGACTAGATTGACCTGTGGGCAAACCTATGGTATATTTTCTTGATTGAAGAAAATAGGAGGGGCCAGCTCACTGTGGAAGCTGCTGCCCCTGAGCCATTGGACCTGGGTGCTGTGGGACTGCACCTGGGCAAGCCATAAGGAGCAAACCAGTAAGCAGCATTGTATTTAAAACCTGGCACAAAAAAGAGCCCCTCTTACCCGATCCTGGTTTAGGGTTTAGAGTGGGAGGCTAAGGGATTCCATAAATCAGCACCTAAATTGAACCCTCTTGGGCACGGGAGCTTAGCAATATATTTATCCTCAAAGAGCTTTATTTTTTATTACTCTTGACAGCTATCTACCTGTCCCTTGGCAAATACGGTGCCATTACCAGCAGTTCCATGACATCCTTTTTTTTTTTTTTTTTTTTTTTGGTTCTTTTTTTTGGAGCTGGGGACCGAACCCAGGGCCTTGCGCTTCCTAGGCAAGCGCTCTACCACTGAGCTAAATCCCCAACCCCGTTCCATGACATCCTTAATCTTTCTGAAATTATCTCATATGCTTCTTTGTTTTTATTGTTAGAAGAGAGTATTTCTTAAAATTTGATCAAATCGTACACTAGCATCCGAAGGTAAGATCTGTGTTTTTTGTTTTCTTTGAACCGTGCTGTTTCTTGGTTCGGGTTTGGTTCAGGCCGGGTGGCAGGGCAGCTCCTGATTGGCTGCCCATGAGGCGTGGTTTTTCCTAGCATTGCCTCGTTTTGGATTTTTCCAGTTCTAGGAAACAGAGATTTCGGCCTAGTCACCGGAACTTCCGGTTTGCAGCCTGTCATGGAGTCAGCCTGGCTCTTCTCTCCCTGATGCCGTTTGGTTTTTACTCCAACGATTCTTGGACACCAAGGCTTCTACTCCTCTGAATCCTTTAGTTTCGCTGCTTGTTTGAAGTTTGCCCTTTTCTTCCCACGAAGTTATCTTACTTTATTGAAAGTCTGGAAATCCCTACAGCCTCCTCTATTGTATTTATATATGTACACGTTTCATCCACTGAGTTCAGATTTTTCCACAGACGCAATGCAGAGAGTGAATATTTAAGATGGCCGATCTACGAAACCTTCATAATCACCAACCACAAGTATACCTTCAGTTTCTCTTTAATACAATATGGTTTTTTTCCCCCTGTCAGTATATATTTCCCTGTCCGAAACCAATTTTAATTCAATAGCCTTTTCTACTCCACAGAGAACAGGAGAGAGGAAGGCTGAGATCTTCCTTTACTCTCTAAATCTATATATTGTTATGTGAATTCTAACTATTCACACCTTTATTCCTGTGTATCAGAAGGTCTACAGCTGGGCATAGCTATTCACCCCTGTAATCCCAGAAATGCAGAAACACATGGGTTAGCATGACAATGAGGTTAAGCTAAGCTGCATAGCAGTTCCTGAGCTTCATAGTGAGTTATGCCATATGAGACCCCATTTCTAGCAAGGGGAGAGCTGGCACTATGGGCCAGCAGGTGTAGGAACTTGCTACTAAGCCCAATAACCCGAGTTTGACTCCCATGAGGCACGGGTTGGAGACACATTGAATCCTTTGACTTGTTCTCTGACTTCCAGACACATGCCATGTGTGCACTCGACACTAAAATAATTAAATGTAATACTTTTAAACACAGAAAGAGGTCTTTCTTCAACTAGATCCTATAACCCCATCTTCCATGCTAAATATTGCCGCTTCAGTTTCTGTGTGGCTCAGTGACTCCCTTTTAATTGCATTCAATGTAAACAAGTCAAGTCTTTCTCATATAAACACCTTCAAGCACTTTATTGAAGAATAGTTTAGCCACAATGAAATAGATAATAGATCCCAGTAGAATGTTCGTGTACAGCAAAATTAAAATGATGCACATTAGACATTGTTCCCGTGTTATGGCCGATTCAGAAAAAAAAAAAAAAAAGAAAGAGCAAACAATAAGGGATTAAAGATAATGAGATAAAAATTAGGATGTGGAATAAATAATACTAGGGAACCCAGATGTGCGAAGAGATAGGAAATGTCGAGAGTCTAATGGTGTAGTCTTTGGAAAACTCCTCACTGAAGACCTCCAAAACTGGGCCCCATTTCAATTACCAGTGAGTGTTTTCGTGTACTTATATTTGGGATGCGCTCACTTTTGACACTTTTAGAAGTGGCAGTCCTAATTAAGTTTTTTTTTTTTTTTTTGCCTAGATTATGCACTTTTGCTCTTATTTGCCTGCCTTAGAAGGAAGTGAGGTTGCATAATTATTTGCTATCAGAGAAGTTTTATGCAGTTAAAATGGCAACTTTGGAACTGTGGAGCTCCACACTGGATTCTACGCTTTTACTATGGAATGTATTTTTATACACTTCTCCATCACCCAAAGCAAAAAAGCCCAGGACTGAGCTAAAATTAGAGACATAATTAGTAGTATAGCCTCTTTCATAAGTGTAGGCGTGCTCATCGGGATGCATAGACCCTGGGTCTGGTTAATTTCCGTGGGTAAAGTTTTTAACTTACAAGTTTTTTTAAAAAAATATATAGAAACAATCTTTGTAACTGTGTACTTTTATCTTGTAGTGGCTTGGATGTGAAAAGTCCCCCCGTAGTCTCAGTCTCCTGAACACTTGGCCCCCAGTTGATGTCAGTGTTTGCAGAGGTTTCAATGGTATAGCCTTGCTCAGGAAAGCGGGTCACTGGGGGAGACTGGGATTAAAAGTCTCATCCCACATTCAGCTTGTTCTTGCTGCCTCCTGTCTGCATTTGACACATGAGCTCTCTGCTTCCCGCTTCTGCCACCATTCCTGCTTTTCATTGCCATGCTTCCCTCCATGGTGAACCCTTATTTATGCCTTTGGAATCATAAGCCAAACCATTCCAACAGTTACTATTGGCCAGGGTGTTTTATACAGAGACAGAGAACTAATAGAGAATAAGAAGCACCGACGTATATGTCTTTATCTCCCAATGAAATGCCCTACTAATATAATCTTGGAGAGACAGGGCATAAATGCTCTATGGGTTTCTAGGAAAAGACACCTCTACTATGAGTCATGGGTATCTATGATCTGGTAGAATGTGATGTCAGAGGCACTCACAAACTAGTTGAAATTATAGCAGGGTCATATTCGTGCACAAAAGGTATTTGCCTGTGAAAATAGGTGCTGGCTTTTCCTGGCCCTTAGGCAGAACTCGAATGGTAATGGAATAAGAAAATAAATGAGATGCTTTTACAAAGCGTGATGGTTGATCGTCTAGTTTTCATCTTTAAAACAATTTTAGTTCATTTGAAGTCTTTCTTTCAAAGTATGTAGCATGAGAAATTTCCAAAGTAAAATTATGTTAATATATTTCATAATGACCTATAAAGCAACTGTACTTCAGATGGTGTCTGGATACTGCCAAAAAAAAAAAAATGTAACAGGAAAGATTAAATGGGCTTGGGGACAGGAGAGCAGGGTAGAGAAGGGAATTTGGGAAGGGAATATCAGCACTAAAGGTCATTTGAAAAGCTGCATAGAAACCTAGTATTGTAGAAGTTTCCTCATATATGCTAAAACGGAGTTAACTTTTAGAGGGGGGATAAGACCCCAGCTACACGCCATACAGTACCAAATAAAACCCCCAGCATCTTGAATGAGTTATCTCTTTGGGATTGTTGGTCGATGGGTTCCCCAAACATTACATGCTATTCCCAATACTGTTGGTTCCTCCCCACGAGTTGATGATAAAACACTATGGCTGAAGACATCACATTTCTGAAACACAGAACATGGAAAAAAAATCTTGCTGAAGGTACATGCATTTCTATCAGAGGACAGAAGTAGTCATCGATATAACCCAACTCTGTGAGCTACCTGGAAAGATGTGTGTAGTTATACAATAATGGTAGGGAGCTTGAGGAAGCAACCAATTACTTACTAGATTTAAGGCCTGCTCCGTGAGATGCAGCCCATACCTAACACTGTAAATGAAACCAAGAAAGAGACCATGGGACTTGGTGGAAAACCTACAATTATTCTGATAAATGAACATAGGGGAAAAGAGTCCTAATAATATGTTGCTATACCCATAGCTTCTTGCAGATGAGAATTAACACAGGAACCAAGAACTGGCCAATATAGAGAGAATAGGAGATTCTGGAATGCTCAGCCCTAAGTTGGATGTCTGTATCTCATCCCTCATCAAGGCTTAGAGATCTCTGCAGGAGAAGGAACACGGTGGTTGTAAGGATCTCAGGTGAATGGCTTTAAAGAAACAATGTTTTCCAGACACCGCAGAGTAGATGCCCACATGAATTCACAGGCACCAACAGCATGTACATGATCTACCCAAGCTCAACAGATGAAAATCTCTGCCTGGAACACAGAGGTGGGCACAAAGTCACCCCAGCTTGGGAGCTATTGGGGTTTGATTGCTGCTGGGAAACATCGAGTCAGTTTTCTTAGATGGAGTTGCATCTGGTGTTGACCGCACTCCAGGGCAAGCCCTATACCCAGGAGTAGTTGCCAATACAAACTCTCTCTCTCTCTCTCCCTCTCCCCCTCTCTCTCTCTCTCTCTCTCTCTCTCTCTCTCTCTCTCTCTCTCTCTCTCTGTGCATGTGTAGGGGGATATATGAAGTTAGATTGATAGGAAGGTAGGGAAAGCTCTGGAAGTAATTAGAGGAGCAGAATGAAAGTGATCAAAATATATTATATGAGACTCAACAAGTAAATAGAAACATTATTTTAAAGTAACAGAATGCAGTTGGACTATGATATTAAAGAGATAGGAAACCCAACAATGACAGATACTTTAGAATGGCTACTTTGAATTTCAAAGGATCAGATGAGAATTACAACGTAATATAATGAGGATAAAGCTATGACATTTCTTTGCCCTCCGACTAGGAACCCTTATAAAAAACATCTTGGGACAATCACAGCAGAGTTTGAAAGGACTTCGGAGGAATGCACAGCTGGTGTAATACACAATAGTGAGTAGCTTTATTTCCTGGGGTTTAGTGTGATCTGCAAGCGACATTTCAGCCCCAGGCACACCAGAAAGTCAGGCTCTGCTACAGTTAATAGAAACCAGAAGCATTTCACAGATACTGGGATCTGTCAATCACGGCATATTCACAAATAACTTTCCTATTGTCAACTCGAATAAAGAGAAAAAGGCTCACATTTTATTTTGTTCTTCCATGAAATAAAAGAAAAGAATAAAACCAGAGAAGGGTATAGGGTAATGAAAATTTCCCTACTCTAAAGCGACTTTTGTAGAATAAGGAAGCTCTAGGTACCTTATGTAGAAAAACTGTCCAGAAAGAAGTCAAAATGTATTCATATTCTTCATGGGTCTCTTTGTATGTGCAGAACATCTATTTTCAATGAATTATGCTGTTGGGTGGAAATTTTAGGGCAATTTTAAGGAAAAATAGGACTTTCTACTTCGCTAATGCGTTTCTGCCATTTATTGTCTTGCTAGGTTTTTCTATTATTTCTTAAAAATTTTAAACAATTCCTCCTCTTGAAGTCTATTAATTAATTCTCACCTTCCCTTATACAGATTTCTCATTATTTCAATACATTTAGATATTAAAATTGACCAATTTTTACCACCTTAACTCAGACAATTTTTTGTTTTCATTTTTTTAAAGCTTTTTTTCAACTTGGTGTTTTATGCCAGTGGATAGTTTTTCAAATGAACGTCTCTGCTTTTCTATTGGCCAGTGGAATTTATTAGATGGCCCCAGTGAAAGCCTGCTTCTCTAGAAGCAATCGTCTTCGGTCAACCCCATCACCTTTGCCATTGTAGGCTTGTTCCCAGTGAACAGTTGATTATGAGAGGAGTGATACATCACCCATGAGGCTGTGCTACAAAATCAGTGGTGTCAGAGCTGTCAGTGTAGACTCGCTTAGGAGAGAGTCAGTTCTCAAAACTCTCGTAATGGGGTTGGGGATTTAGCTCAGTGGTAGAGCGCTTACCTAGGAAGCGCAAGGCCCTGGGTTCGGTCCCCATCTCCGGAAAAAAAGAACCAAAAAAAAAAAAAAAAACTCTCGTAATTAAAATATAATCACACCAGCTTTCCTTTCCCCTTTCCTCCAGCCCATCCTATGTTCCCTCTCCAACTCTACCATGTCCCCTCCACTCCCTAACTGATAGTCTCTTTTCCTATGGTTACTACTGCTAAGTAAGTATGCATAAACATATAAATATAATCTGCTGAGTCTGTTTTTGTTTTTTGTATCGTATGGTTCAGGATATTTCATTGGCTATCCAATCAAGGGGGCTCGTTTTCTCCCTCTCTCAGCTGTCATTAGTTAGTTCTTTGTGTAGGGATTGAGACCTCCCCCACAGCTTCTGCATTAGCATGTCTGTTGATACTGGTTTTGTTTTTGTCTGGTTTTAGTCATTTCAAGGAGGAAAAAGTCTCACAGAAGATCTGGTCCTCATGACCTCTCTGCCCCATGGTCCGTAACATTCCCTGTGCTGTAGATGCGGCGGCTGTGCTGCCATTGTGTCCTGCCATTGATCCGTGCCTCGTGTCCTGTTGTGGTTTTTCTATAATGGTTTCCATTTTCTGTAGAGTTTTGGAGCACCCTTATAGAGAAGTTAACGTTTAAAAGACCACAGCTGGTAATCACCAGAATGTCACCAAGGAACAGCTGCAGGCAAGGGACCTCTTAGGAGCAGGTGTCTGCAGTTGCCATTCCTCATTCTCTGTTTATTCATTCCGTGAGGGACTGGGTGTAAGAACTGAGTTCGTTTGCTTTGGAGAACTAGGGGTAGTTAAGAATAATTACCCTAAAGCTTTCCTCCTTTCTTTGGTGGTGTGGGCCAAATATTCTAGCCAAGCCACCTTATCAAGGGACACATAAGACAGTTCTTGTTGATCTCACATGCTGGGTTTTGCTCTTGGGGGCAGCCTCATTCAAACAAGGCCATTGAAACTTACTGTGGCCCCATTACCTTGTTGGTCACATAACACCTGACTTGTATTTCGTTGGATTGCTCACTCTGTGTCTGAATTTAACCTCTATCTGTTACCGTTTGGTATCCAGTGTCCTCCTGTCCCGACTATGAGGATGTAACTAACCCGCTGTCAGTCGGTCTGTCTGAGTTGAGTGATGTGATTTCAACCACGTGTCTGTGTAAACCCACACTGGAGACCCTTCTCCAGTAGTGGCTTTGAGGAGACTCCACAGTGACCTAGCTAGGCTTGCTGGTTACCCAGCTCTCAGAAACCATGTGAGGCAATAAATGTTTATGGTTTTGGGCTAATAAGTTTTGGAGGGAGTTATTATGTCTCACTAACTCACATATAATGAATTTCAATTTTCATATGTTCTGAATCACATATATTAAATCTTTAAACGATTTTAAATTTATTTCAAAAAAGGTATAGTATATAACTTTGGTTCTTTTTTTATCATTTCATTTTTTATCTTATTCATACACCTGAATCATAAAATACACTAAAGAGTATTCTTTTTTTTTTTTTTTGTAATTACTGGAAAGGCCTATGAGTCCTTAGAATGCCCTCTCTTCTTCCCCCCACAAGTAAATATGTATTATATATATTATATATAAATATTTTTAAGACTCTGAATTATCTTAATGCTTCTGTTCTTTTATCTTCCATATTTATGCTAAATTATATTTAATTTTCATCCTGTTTTTACATTTTTTGTGCTTTCTTATGACATTTTCTTTCTCTCAAATTAGTTATTAGCAATAAGTTTCATCAAATTTACTAGATTCTTCAGAGAGCCAAGTTTCTGTTTCTTTAGTATTTATAGTATCTCTTTTGTTTCCTTAATTATGCTCTCCCTTGTTGTCTCCTTTCTGTATTCTCATTGTTTTTTCCGCATATCTCGAACCTTACTCTGAAGCCTTTGCATTAATTTTCAACCTTTCAACAGCCAACATTGTGGATTTCCAAGAACCGTTTCAGTATGTTTTGTAATTTTGGCATGCTTTGTTCTTACTATAAGTCAATTATAAATGTTTTCATTTTCATTATCTTTTGACATAATAATTGTTTAAAATTCAGAACATTCCAGAACACTTACGCTTAATGAGTAAGCACAATCTAGCGATGGGCCCACACTACCTTTGGTTAGTGACAAAAATGATGAGCTACTAACGCTGGGAGTATTAACGTCTTTTCTCTCCCAGCCAGCACTTTCCAGCACCGGACACATTAACCAGTGGGGAGATAGTTTCCTGGCCAATTCTAGACTGATTTCTGAAGTGTATGGTGGCTCCCAAGTTATTCACTTGTGTGTGTGTGTGTGTGTGTGTGTGTGTGTGTGTCTATTTGTCTGTCTGTCTGTCTGTCTGTCTGTCTGTCTGTGTGAGAGTGTTGTTGTCTACAAAATCCAGAAGACAGTGTTGGATTCCCTGGTGCTGGAATTACAGATAACTGTGAAACACCTTATGGGGGCGCTGACGATTCAGATCTCCTCAGCCATGTCTCCAACCCTCTCTACCGTTTTTGTTTCTGTTTACCTAGCATTTCTTCATTCACCTCTTCATAATTCTTTCTCTGTCGTTGTGGTTTAAATGAATTTCTCATAACCATAAAACAATGACTTCAGCTCATTAGAACAGTTTTTAATTAGAGACGAGGTGAGGAAATTCTCTGTCAGCACATTTGAGGAACTCCCTTAAGTTTAACTTCAGGTCCCAGAAAAATGAAAATGAACTGTTGAATGTTCTAGCAAATTCTACAGGAGGGGACATTAGGACATGTTCTTTGGGTAGATGAGCACAGACTGAACAGAGAAAGTAGCTCTACAGGATCAGGGTACAAGCTAAATACCCTGGCATGGTGTGTTCTCATCTTGGTTGCACATGTAATTCCCTGAAGGTACAAACATGACTTTAGAGGTACAGCTATGGTTGGGCTCTGATAACCTTTATCTAATTTATTTGGAATAGGATGAGAGTGGGGGCTATGTTTAGAAATACTAGGGAAAATATTTTTCAAACTTTTTAATAGGGATTACCAGAACATCTTATGATTGTATTTATTAGAGACTCAGACAATCAGGTCTGTCATTGAAAAGCACATCTTGTAAGAGGCAATATGAGGCCAGAAGACCAGGGGATAGCCATCAATAGGAGATACCCTCGTCCTACTCATGGGAAAATGAGGGAATAATCCAGTAGCATCAGATATTGCCTTTAAATTAGAAAAAAATTAATTAAGTTAGTAAGAAATTAAAACTATATTCATCTTTAAAGAGATTCTCTTATACCCTTGAAACTTTCCATCGAATTATGTTATTGAAACACGGACTTGCCTGTTCCTTTGTGAACTTATCAAACAAAATATCACGACCTTTATTATGTGCTTGATAAATGTAGCTAACTATATGTAATATCTGTAACTCAAGAGCACACAGCTATATTCAGGGCACAAAGATCTCCAGTTATTAATGTGAACCATGCTCCCAAAACACACTGTATTTATCCAGTTGCTATATGGTATATATTTTTTAAAGTATGACCTAAACCCCCAAACAAGTTCCACATGGTAGCTTATGCTATTTCTCTAAGAAACTTAAGGGATTTTTGTACCACAAATAAAGCAGCTTGATACATCTTAAGATTATATACTGATATTACATCGATAGAAATTAAGAATCTAAATAATAAATTGCTTTGAAAGTAGTCTATCTTATTTTACACAACAAAAAATGAATAGAGATTTTATTTCCTAAGGAGAAATTAATACACAATTCAAAAAGATCTATTTTTCTACACAACCATGCCACACCCACATGCACACATCCACAACCACACAAACTCATGCATACACATGTATACACACACATGCCTACATTTCCCCCACACACTCTGAGAGGGAAAGGAAGAGAGAGGGAGAGGTAGAGGGAGGGAGAGCAAGAGAAAGCTCTTGGCACTGATTTGTTAGTTTCTTTCCAAGTGTTCCATTCATTAATCATTGGAGAATAGACTTTATACTGCCTTAGTTATACTATAAAATTAAAGGATTCTTATCAGATTCACTTACATGAGCAAAAATATTGTTTTAAAAATAGAGTTTTTAATAGAGCGTTTAAAAATAGAGCAGTGTTCTCTGACGTTATCGCAGATCTTTAAAAATTCAACAAGTCCTGATTTCCACTTAGAACAGTAGTTCTCAACTGATCATGAACCCTTGTGGGGGGGAGGAAGGAGTCAAACTATGCTTTCACAGGTGAGACAGACCATCTGCATATCAGATATTTATGATTCCTACCAGTAGCAAAACTACAGTTATGAAGTAGCAACAAAACTAATTTTATGGTTGAGGGAACCAACCATAGGATTTATACTTAAGGGGCCACAGCTTTAGGAATGTTGAGCACCACTGATTGAGAGCTTCTACCTGGGCTTACGCTGAAATTAACTTGCATTGACTACAGGTGTAGTCAGGGTAAGGGTGGTGCCGTGGTAACATTAAAGTCAGTGGCTTTCCTTTCCTTGGAAGTATAGCAACGCAGAATGCCAAATTTATTCAGGAATATTTGTAATGTGAACCTTGTCGGTGAATATTAGCTGCTCAGATAGCTGACGTTTAATTGTCTTTGCTTCTGAAGCCATCACCTGAGTGATCTATAACAAGCTATGAAGATAGAAGTCTTCACCATACGTGTTTTGCATTCTGAGCAGAAAACGCAACTGTGATTCTTTGCAGTTTAATAAAGCAACTTACTGTCTGTAGTGAGTTAACAATAAGTTTCAAGACTTCTTTGTTTTTATTTCTAGGTATGGGTGTGTGTCTTCACGGAGGTATGTGCACATGCGTGCAGATGCCCAAAAGAGATAAGCGGCATCAGATCTGGAACTGGAGTTGCCTGTGTGCGTGAGCTGCCAAGCCTGTGTGCTGGGATCTAATTCAGGTCCTCTGACAGAGCAGAAAGTACTCTTAGCTGCCAAGTTATTTCTTTGGCTCTGAATTAACAATCTTAAAATAATTAAAATATATAACCCATGATTTTTTTTAAAGTTGGCAGCTCTGATATGTTAAAATTATCTCTGACAACAAATTGTGAATTTATCAGATGTATTTCTATGTAAAATTTCAGAGGTGGTTTTATACAAGAAATTATACTGTCCACTATTGTCTATCTTTTGACCTCCGGGGAAAAAAATCCTATGACCAATATGCCAAAGCTTTTTTATAAAAATGACACATAAACTTAAATGTTAGTCTTTAACTTCCTATTACATTACCAGAGATCTTGACCTTGTCCAGGACCCTCTTATTCCTTCTACAACTTGCTAGACCCAGGGCTGCTCCCTGCGAGGGCTCTCTAGCTCATCCAAGCGCTGTGGAGACACTGGGAACTCACACCCAGACACTTCTCCTTACTCTGATTGCCCTAAGGTTTCTTGCCAAGAATCATGACATTTCACAACACTTCTCAACAATAAGAGAACTTCTGGGAGAATCACCATTCCTGACCTCAAGCTCTACTACAGAGCAATAGTGATAAAAACTGCCTGGTATTGGTACGGAGACAGACAGGTAGATAATTGGTATAAAATTGAAGACCCGGAAATGAACCCACACATCTATGGTTACTTGATCTTTGACAAAGATTTTTGCAGTGGAAAAAAGACAGCATTTTCAACAAATGGTGCTGGCTTAAGTAATGGTCATCATGTAGAAGAATCAAGTCCAAGTGAATCAAAGACCTCCACATAAAACCGGGTACACTAAATCTATTAGAAGAGAAATTGGGAAAGAGCCTTGAACACATTGGCACACAGAAAATTTTCCTGAAGGGAACACCAGTGACTCAGGCTCTAAGATGAAGTATAAACATATAAGATCTCATAAAACTGCAAAGCTTCTGTAAGGCAAAAGACACTGTCATTAGGACAAAACGGCACCTTATAGATTGGGAAGAGATCTTGACCAATCCTATATCTGATAGACAGTTAATATCCAATATATACAAAGAACTCAAGAAATTAGACTCCAGAGAACCAAATAACCCTATTAAAAATGGGGTACAGAGCTAAACAAAGAATTCTCACCTGAGGAATCTCGAATGGCTGAGAAGCACCTAAAGAAATGTTCAATGTCCTTAGCCATCAGGGAAATGCAAATCAAAACAACTCTGAGATTTCACCTCACACCAGTCAGAATGGCTAAGATCAAAAACTCAGGTGACAGTAGATGTGGAGAAAGAGGAACCCTCCTCCATTGTTGATGGGATTGCAAGCTGGTACAACCACTCTGGAAATCAGTCTGGCAATTCCTCAGGAAATTGGACATAGTACTACCCAAGGACCCAGCTGTACCACTCCTGAGGATATACCCAAAAGATGTTCCAACATATAACCAGGATGCATGCTTCACAATGTTAATAGCAGCCTTACTTCTAATACCCAGAAGCTGGAAACAACCCAGATGTCTCTCAACAGTGGAATGGGTACAGAAAATGTGGTACACAGTGGAGCACTACTTAGCTATTAAAAACAATGATTTTATGAAGTACACCGGCAAATGGATGGAACTAGAAAATATCCTGGGCGAGCTAACCCAGTCACAAAAGAACACACATGGTATGCACTCACTGATAAGTGGATATTAGGGAAAAAGCTCGGAACACTCACTGTACAACTTACAGACCATATGAAGCTCAAGAAAAAGGAAGATCAGAGAGTGGATGCTTCAGTCCTACTTAGAAGGGGGAACAAAATAGTTGAGTGAGGTAGAGGGTGGGAGGGACTTTGGAGGAAGAGCAGGGGGAGGGTAGGAAAGAAGGGAGGCAGGATCAGGTGTGGGAGGAGACGGGGGTGAGATGTACCGAGGGTCAGGAAAGTGAACATAAGTGTGTAGCAATGGGGGATGGGGAACAAAGGTAGCCACCAGAAAGTCCCAGACACCAAGAAAACAAGAGGTTCCCAGGACCCATTGGGGATGACATTAGCTGAAATACCCAACTTAGGGGAGAGAGAACCTGTAGACATTATGGAGAGGTTAGGCATGGCTCCCTGTTGAGGGATGGGGCCACCCACCCTTCTCACAAATTTTAACCCAGAATTCCTCCTGTCTAAAGGAAATACAGGAACAAAGAGTGGAGCAGAGACTGAAGGAAAGGCCATCCAGAGACTGCCCCACCTGGAGATCCATCCCATATGCATCCCATACCCAATCACTGTTGCTGATGCCAAGAAGTGCTTGCTGACAGGAGCCTGATTTGGAAGAGACTCTGCCAGAGACTTTCAGATATAGATGAGGATGCTCACAGCCTGCCACTGGACTGAGCACTGGGACTCCAATGAAGGAGTTAGAGAAAAGACTGAAGGAGCTTAAGGGAGTTTGCAGTCCCATAGGAAGAACAACAATATCAACCATCCAGACCCCTAGAGCTCCCAGGGACTAAGCCACCAACTGATGAATGCACATGGAGGCCCCTATGGCTCCAGTGCATATGTAGCAGAGGATAGCACTGTCTGGCATCAGTGGGAGGGGAGGCCCTTGGTCCTGTGAAGGCTTGATGACCCAGCATAGGGGAATGTTAGGGTGGTGGGGTGGAGTGAGTGGGTGGGTGGGTGAGCACCCTTATAGAAGCAGGTGGGGAGGGGGTGGGATAGGGGATTTGTGGAGGGGAAACCAGGAAGAGGGATAACATTTGAAATGCAAATAAATAAAAAATTTAAAAGATATCAATAAAAAAGAAAGAAGAAGGGGTTGGGGATTTAGCTCAGTGGTAGAGCGCTTGCCTAGCAAGCACAAGGCCCTGGGTTCGGTCCCCAGCTCCAAAAAAAAAAAAAAAAAAAAAGAAGAAGAAATAAGTAAATAAATAATAAATAAAATCCCTGGAACTATGTGAAAATGAGAACACATCACACAGAACTCTTAGAGCACATATGAAGCACATCTCAGAAAGAGATCATGTATATGACTTAGCGATGGCATTGAAGAATTTGGAAAAACAAGGCAGAGCCAAATGCAAAACCAGTAGATGACAAGAAATAATAAAAATCAGACCAGAAACCAGTGAAATAATAAAAACAAATACATTAAAAACCCAAACAAACAAACAAACCAAATCTAAGAGTTTATCCTTTGAGAAGATAAACAATATTGAGAGGCTTTTGGTCCAACCAACTAAAAGAAAGAAAGAGATGATCCAAATGAACAAAATCAGAAAGAAACAGTGAAGCATTACAACAGACACTATAGAAATTCAGAATATTAAAATGGAATGAAATACTTTAAAAATACTGTACTCTGTCATGCTCGGTAAATCTTTTTAAAGAAAGGACTAAATTCTACCCCCATCCAAACCACTAAAATTATATGAAGAAGATATCAGGGACCTAAAAATACCCATAACAAGTGGAAAAATTAAAACTAATAAAAAGCCTTCTGCTAAAAAGAAAAAAAAAAAGTCCAGGCAGAGACTGATTCATAGCAGAATTCCAGCAGGCTTTCAGAGAAGATCTGTTGACACTATTCAAAAAGTAGAAACACAAGGATCACTTCCAAAAACCTTATTTGAAGTATTATTCTAATAGCAAAACCAGGTGATGATGCAACAGAAAATAAAACCTACAGGCTAATATCCCCGATGAACATAGATGCAAAATTCCTTAATAAAATGCTTGCAAACTGAGTACAAGAGCACACCAAAAGGCTCTTCACCATGATCAGGTTGGTTTTATCTCCAAAATGCAAGGATGGGTAAACATCCTTGAGTCAATACATTTATTTAATCACACAAATGGATTTAAAAACAACAACAAAAAAACCCTCCATCATCAATGCATGCAGAAAATGCCTTTGAAAGTTCAGCATGCTCTCATGATAAAAGTCCTAGAAAAAGTAGTTACCTCAACTACTATTGCTTTTTGAAAAAGCCTTAAAGGGGGGGTGGAGAAATGACGCATCATTTAAAAGACTTGGTTGCTTTGCAGAGGTCCTGGGCTTGATTTCCAGCATATACGGGTTAGCTTACAATCCTCTGTAACCCCAGATCCAGCCAATCTGGTGCCCTCTTTGGCCTCTGCCAGCACCAAATATGCATGTGGTACACAGACATACTTGCAGGCAAAAAGACATACACATAAAATAAAATAATATTAAAAAATTATGCTACCTAAGCTGACAATGTCCCAAGAGCCATAGATTGTCTAACAACAAGCCCATAGCAAACAGGAGAAACCCTCTTTTGAGTTGTCATTTAGGGAGTTCAAGAGTCTTCTCAAACAATATAGGCTGGCTCTGTTGTCCTTGACTGCCTCCAAGAGGTAGTTTCTGCTCCAGATTATTGCTTTAAAATGTTATACTAGCTCTCCCCACGGGAGTACAGTTCTGTAATGTGGTTGTTGCTTTCCTTTTTTTTTTTTTTTTTTTTTTGGTTCTTTTTTTTTTTCGGAGCTGGGGATCGAACCCAGGGCCTTGCGCTTCCTAGGTAAGCGCTCTACCACTGAGCTAAATCCCCAGCCCCCGGTTGTTGCTTTCCTTAATCGCTAATGAAGTTAACTATGTTTTTATATGCCCTCTGACTGTTTATATAATTCCAAAGCAGAAATAGTTCTTCAACTCCTTTCCTCAATTCTCAGTCACGCTGTCTCTCTTCTGTCACATTGTGAGAATTACTCATCGTTGCAGTAGTTAAGACACCAAGTCTGGAACTCCTTATATTACACAGGAAAGGAGTATGCCATTCCTTGGAGTTGTATCGACTTTAGACCTGGCTTCCTGATGCAGCTTAGAACACAGAGCAGCTGTCTATTGTGTTTGCTTAGACTTGGTAGTAATTCCAGTGATCGTTCTAACATACAGAAGCAGGTCAGTGAGAAGAATTGGGACGAAGAGAGTGTTCTATGTATTCCTCAGGCATTCCATGTCACTGGACCACGTGCTCAAATCAGGAATTGAGATGATGATGATGACGAGTCTAGCATAACTTCATTTAGTGAGTAAATATAATTATATACAAGCTCTGTGCTCAATGTGGAAGATACCACATTTGAGGCAGGGAGAAGGCAGGACTTTAATGGCACAATATTTGTAGCCCAGAGGCAGGAGAAGAGTTGGTCTCATTAATAGACTAAGGGTTCTACGAGTGTTACCTGAATGGGACAAAAAGGACATGTTGATTCTGGTGAGGTTCGAGAACTGTAGCAACAATAATAGGCAGAGGCTATTATAGCAGAAAAATTCATTACAGAACAGAATTTACAGGAAAAGGGGAGAAGTAAACAGAACCACAGAGACTATAAGGTTATCTCACACTGGGAAAACAGTGGAAAAGCCAACACAGGCTAAGCTGGTTATATGTTGATTCTGTGGGAACGATGACAGTCCTTTTGCCTGATGGGACACCACTCCATCCCTTGTGCCAGGTTTAATCAAACACATCTACAAAGTCTATATAAATTCCACTTTATTTCTAGAAGTTTTTTTTGAGTTTTATGACTTGAAATAGAAGATTGCACCTCTGATTTCAAAGGGCATTTTATCTGTCTCCTCTATCATCACAGTTGTTGTTTCTGAGGGTGTGATATATATGACACTGAAAATTTCTTACAGATGGGAAAGCTCAGCATGACTTCTAAAAAAGAAGTAAGCAGTACACTTACTTGGTTGGTAAGTCATATTCATTGAAATGAGTTAAACTATATCCACAGACGGCCATAAATTCACTAAAGTATTTTAATACTAATTAGCACTAAATAACGTATCTTTATAGATCTTTTATAGGGTGCTTTTATTTTTTGTTGTGGGTGCAGCGAACTTTATTGATGGTATTCAAGAGTAGGGAGGGCTCTCTAGGCTGTTCCTGTTATTTTGGGGGTCTGGGATGGAAACTGTGAGGGAGATGCTCAGTGTTGGGGGCCGAGTTGGGATGGGGACTCCTCAGCAACTGAGGGCCTCGCTCTTGCTCTCAGTGTCTTTGCTGGTGTGTGCTTTACTCTTTGGAGGCCATGTAGGCCATGATGTCTGCCACCCTGTTGCTGTAGCTGTATTCATTGTCATACCAGGAAATGAGCTTTACAAAGTTGTCATTGAGAGCAATGCCAGCTCCAGCATCAAAAGGGGAAGAGTGGGAGCTGCTGTTGAAGTTGCAGGAGACAACCTGGTCCTCAGTGTAGCCCAGGATGCCCTTTAGTAGGCCCTTGGATGCCTGCTTCATCACCTTCTTGATGTTATCATATTTGCTAGGTGGGCATGTCAGATCCACAGTGGCTACAGTGGGGGCAGGAATACAGAAAACCATGCCAGTAAGCTTCCTGTTCAGCTCTGGGATGGCCTTGGCCACAGTCTTGGCAGCATCAGTGGATGCAGGGATGATGTTCTGGGCTGCCCCACAGCCATCACGCCACAGCTTTCCAGAGGGACCATCCAGTCTTCTGAGTGGCAGTGATGGTATGGACTGTGGTCATGAGTCCTTCTACAATGACAAAGTTGTCATGGATGACCTTGGCCAGGGGGGCTAAGCAGTTGGTGGTGCAGGATGCATTGCTGACAATCTTCAGTGAGTTGTCATATTTCTTGTGGTTCACACCGATCACAAATATGGGGGCATCGGCTAAAGGGGTGGAGATGATGACCCTTTTGGTTCCACCCTTCAGGTGAGCCCCAGCCTTCTCCATGGTGTTAAAGATGCCAGTAGACTCCACGACATACTCATCCCCAGCATCACCCCATTTGATGTTAGCGGGACCTCGCTCCTGGAAGATGGTGATGGGCTTCCCATTGATGACCAGCTTGACGACCAAGATGAGAATGGGAATTCTCAGCCTTGACTGTGCCATTGAATTTGCCATGGGTAGAGTCATACTGGAACATGTAGACCATGCAGTTGAGGTCAATGAAGGGGTTGTTGATGGCAACAGTCCCCACTTTGCCAAGTGCAGAGCAGAATGCCTGGGTAACTAGGCGCCCAATAAGGCCAAATCTGTTCACACCAACCTTCACCACCTTGTGTACAGGATGAGGCTGGCACTGCACAGCAGATGTGGCTGTCTCTGGAACAGGGGGGAGCAGAGAACTGGGTGCTTACCTTTTTTAAGCATACTATTCTTCACTGAACTCATTAATAAGTATCTGATAACAGGGACTTTCTTTTGTTCAGTGGTTGTTGGTTCCCATAAAAACTCATAATGGTCTGCCATGCAGAGAATAAGTGACTGAAAAATGTTGCTACAAATGGAGTGTCCATGTTAACCCTTTCCCAAGGCTCAGGAACCATAGCAAAAGAGGTTATAGGAAGATTTTAATAGCCAGACGTTAGGGAGCACCAGAGGAAAACAGTATCGTCTAGACACAACAGGACCACTCTACCCATGACCTTAGAGCAGCTATGGATATGTCTACAAGACCTGCATAAGAGCAAGCTGGTCAACCAATCAAGCAAAGGGGGGGGCGGTTGGGAGGCTCAGGAGTCCTTACCCAAACGGAGGAACTGTATACCCTGAAGTCAGGGAGAATCAGTTTTGTTTGAGAATGTGGCTCCTGGTGTATCAGCCATGTTCCAATGAGTGACCCCACAGTTAGAAGTATATGGTGACACAAAATAGAATCTATGGGTTATTAAAAATAAAAATTGAAAGAATACATAAAACTGGGCAGCAGGGAAGCAGGGTGGATATAGGAGAAATTAAGGAGAGAGGTTAAAGATAAATATGATCAAATGTATCATAAATTCTAAGAATTAATACACTTTAAAACAAACATTTAAATTTACTAGTTAGCATTCTTGTAAGGAAATAAAATAACAGGTGACAGGACATTTTGCGGGTTTTTTTTTCAATTAAATTTGTTTTTGACATTTTCATGCATGTCTAAACCAATTTTGATTACTCTTGCTCCCTACCCTCCTTTTCCTTGTACCCCCTCAGTCCCTTCTCCTCCTACAAAGTCCCTTTTCCATATTCATTTACTTGTGATTTGTTGTGACCCACCAAGTTTGACCTTGGTCAACTATGTGATAAGAAGTTTGGAACTCTTCATTGGAGCCTACTAAGCTCACAAGTGGTGAGATTTTTAATTGTTGAAAGGTTTCAGGCTCTCTGCTCATCTCTGTTCCAGAGACAGCCACATCTTCTTGTGCAGTGCCAGTCTCGTCCTGCAGACAAGATGATGGTCAGTGTGAACAGATTTGGCCTTATTGGGCACCTATATATCAGGGCTGCTTTCTCTGCATCTGTCAAAGTAGAGATTGTTGCCATCAATGACCCCTTCATTGACCTCAACTGCATGGTCTACATGTTCCAGTATGACTCTACCCATGGCAAATTCAATGGCACAGTCAAGGCTGAGAATTCCCATTCTCATCTTGGTCGTCAAGCTGGTCATCAATGGGAAGCCCATCACCATCTTCCAGGAGCGAGGTCCCGCTAACATCAAATGGGGTGATGCTGGGGATGAGTATGTCGTGGAGTCTACTGGCATCTTTAACACCATGGAGAAGGCTGGGGCTCACCTGAAGGGTGGAACCAAAAGGGTCATCATCTCCACCCCTTTAGCCGATGCCCCCATATTTGTGATCGGTGTGAACCACAAGAAATATGACAACTCACTGAAGATTGTCAGCAATGCATCCAGCACCACCAACTGCTTAGCCCCCCTGGCCAAGGTCATCCACTACAACTTTGGCATCGTGGAAGGACTCATGACCACAGTCCATGTCATCACTGCCACTCAGAAGACTGTGGATGGTCCCTCTGGAAAGCTGTGGCGTGATGGCTGTGGGGCAGCCCAGAACATCATCCCTGCATCCACTGGTGCTGCCAAGACTGTGGCCAAGGTCATCCCAGAGCTGAACGGGAAGCTCACTGGCATGGCCTTTCCTGTTCCTATTCCCAACGTATCCATTGTAGATCTGACATGCCGCCTGGAGAAACCTGCCAAGTCTGATGACATCAAGAAGGTGATGAAGCAGGCATCCAAGGGCCTACTAAAGGGCATCCTGGGCTACACCGAGGACCAGGTTCTTGCGACTTCAACAGCAACTCCCACTCTTCCACCTTTGATGCTGGAGCTGGCATTGCTCTCAATGACAACTTTGTAAAGCTCATTTCCTGGTATGATAATGAATACAGCTATAGCAACAGGGTGCTAGTATGGCCTTCGAGGAGTAAGAAACCCTGGACCACAACCTCAACCCTCCCCAGCCCCGCAAGGACACTGAGAGCAAGAGTGAGGCCCTCAGTTGCTGAGGAGTCCCCATCCCAACTCGGCCCCCAACACTGAGCATCTCCCTCACAATTCCCATCCCAGACCCCCACAATAACAGAAAGGGCCTAGGGAGCCCTCCCTACTCTCTTGAATACCATCAGTAAAGTTCACTGCAAATTCCCTGCCCTCCCTTCCCCCCACAGAAAAGGAAAAAACAAAAAAGAAAGGTTTCAGTCAGACAAACTTAGAGATACATTGTTGCATGTATTGTGACGTCACCCCCACCCTCAGCTGCTGAAGTAGACCCCTCTTTCCCTACCAATCATCTTCCCCTTCTAATACTGGAGTTGTAGACTTTTTTTCCTGCTCTGAATTTTGTTTGATGACATTAGCCCCAGCTGGATTCTTAAAAGGTAATTTCCCAGTGCGGTATTTTCTGACTTATGGTGGGAGGGAATGGAGTTAGGAAGACAGAGTCCCCTCGATAAATGCTTCTGCATCCCACAGTTGAAGTGAAATTTTCAAGAATTATCTTGTATCATTCTTATGAAGTGCAGATAGTACCAAGGCCCATGGCCCACAGAAATAACTTCAACAATGAATGGGCCCTCTTGCTAATTTTTTTATTTCTCTTTTTTTCTGACTCCTCTCAATTTCTAAGAAAATTTTCTAATTAAACATCCTACATTTGCATTCTTAGCTCTCTATTCCCAGAAACCAGAATAACGCAAAAAGCATCCTTTCTATGTTGTAAAGTAACTCACAAAGATCAGGGTAAGAAATTAAGCAAAAAATTGTGCTCTGTTATCTTCAGCCCTTTTTAGAAATCACATTTATTGAATAGTTTTATTCACTGTTGTGCTATTTTGACACAGTTGTATTTTAAGATAAAATAGTTAAAAACCTTTATTCTCATAAGTAGCAAGCTACTTTTATCTGCTGATCATGATGATTAGGTTAAACATTACATTGTATTCCTAAATCACAGGCACATATACATAAATGTATGCCTGGGTCTATCTGTACTTTTTGTATGAAAGTGTGCGTGTATATGTTTGTGTGAGTGCATATGTGTGCCTATGTGTGTGCTTGTGTGTGTGAATGTGTGTGTGTGTGTGTGTGTGTGAGAGAGAGAGAGAGCGAGAGAGAGAGAGAAAGAGAGAGAGAGAGAATGTTATATAGTTTCAGCATCTTCCCCTTTACCTACTTCTCAGAGAACATTTTAAATCCTATCTTAAGAGCTAACTAAGTTCTCATGGTGCAAGGACAGAAGGAGACAGACTGAAAAGAAAGATGAAGAAGAAGGTGCACAGGGCTTGTTTCCTCTGTTAGGATGGGAATTATCAGAAATTATGTGAAATATGGGAAGAAACTGAAGAAAGAAAACAATGTGGTAAATAGAGTGTAAGGAGATAGTATCATTGATAAAGGGGAATTAATAGGGTTTAAGGGAATGCGGGCTTTCATTGTCTTAGTCTGAAATGACTAAGGGCTCTACTCTGTGTTTTATGAACAGATGTCTCACCATGGAAAATGCCTATGTTTTAATGTAAGCACATTCAACAGTGTTCAAGACTGGTGACCACATATCACTAAATTATGTAGCATACAGGTTCAGGTGTCTGTGATTAAGAGGGATTATCCGTTTGATGAGACAATGGAACCAACCTCCTATTGATTCTTATTCTGATAGAGGATTGGAAGTCTTTAATTAGCCAAAGTTGAGGATTAAAAAGATACATTCTACACTTGTAAAATTAAGGAGGGCAAAATGCAATCGTTTTTTATACAACAGACTATAGAACAGAAATGACTCCCCAAAAGTAACAAAAAAATAAAATAAAAAGGAAAGTTTGCTATATATAACTTGTTTTCCCCAGCATATTCTGTCTCAGCTTTTTCTAAGTCTCAAAGTCTTAACAATTAAAATGTAAATACTTTAAATTTTATGAAAAAGAATAAAGGTAGCTTTTTTATTGAAAATAGATTCTTTTCTCATACACAATATCCTGATTGTAGTTTCCCCTCCTTCTACTCCTCAGTCCCTCCCCACCTCCCTTCCCTTTTGGATCTGCTCTGTTTTTGTCTTTCGTTAGAAAAGAACAGGCTCCTAAGAGATAACAACCAAGCATGACAAAATAAAATACAAGATGAAGCAAAACCTTTCACATTGAAGTTGGACACAGCAACCCAACATTAGGAAAAGAGTCCCAAGACCAGGCCGAAGCGGTAGAGACCCACTTATTCTCTTAGTCATTAGGCCCATGAAAACATTAAGTTAATAGCAATAATATATATGCAGAGGACCTCGTGTAGACCCTTGTATGTCCTTGTATGTCCTTGTATGTCCTGTGCTTCAGTCTCTGTGAGCTCACATGTGCCTTGCTTTGTTGATTCAGAGGGCTATGCTCTCCTGATGCCCTCTCTTCTCTGACTCTTATGATCGTTCTGTCTCCTCCTGTGATGAATTCCCTGAGCTTGGGAAGAGGGATTTGATGAATAACTTCAATTTAGTCTCTCTCTCTCTCTCTCCCTCTCTCCCTCTCTCTCTCTCTCTCTCTCTCTCTCTCTCTCTCTCTCCCTCTCTCTCTCTCTCTCTCTGTCTCTCTCTCCCTTTCTCTCTGTCTCTCTCTGTCTCTCTGTCTCTGTCTCTGTCTCTGTCTCTCTCTCTCTGTCTCTCTCTCCCTTTCTCTCTGTCTCTCTCTGTCTCTCTCTCCCTTTCTCTCTGTCTCTCTCTGTCTCTCTGTCTCTCTCTGTCTCTCTGTCTCTGTCTCTGTCTCTGTCTCTCTCTCTCATGTCTGGCCGTGGGTCTCTGTATATGTTCTCATTTGCTGCTAGAGGGCGCCTCTCGGATGATGACCGGATAAGCATTGATCTATGAGTACAGCAGACTATCATTAGAAGTCTTTTAATTGATAAGTATCATTGCCCAAATGCATTTGGTTTTACTCTTTGGCTATCTAGTCTTTCTCTTGTTCTTGGTTACCCTTGCAATGTTGGGTGTGGGTTTCTTCTTGTGTAGTGGGCCTTAAGTCAAATCAGATATTGGTTGACTAATCCAACAAGTTCTGTGCCACCATTAGCCTAGCATACTTTTCAGCCCGGACAGAGTGTAGGTCAAAGGTTTTGTGACAGGATTGGCATCCATGTTTCTTAATAAATGCTTTTAAAAATTAAAACATTTAAACATTGTGACAAGCTAATTTATGCTCTAATAGTGAAGAAAATATGGAAACAACAATACACTAAACTGAAATCGCTGAGCTTAAAATTGAATTTTAGTATGACATCATTAAAAATGTCTAAAGCAAAAGAAATATTAAGGCAATTTTAACACAAAAGAACTCTAATAATTCAAATAGGAGACTTTTTTGATAAGGCACTTTAGGAAAATGGTGGTTTCAAATAAAAATTGCAAAATAAAACTGTGATAATATTTTTTGAGTAAGTTAACTTTTTCCAAAGGGAAAATTATGAGTTAGAAATGAAACTTTAAAAAACTAGATTATTATATAAGTTCATTAAATTACAATGCCTACTCTAATGGCTTCATTTTGAAGCCATTCAAATCCTTTGAATCAAGCATTTTCAAGGGAAAGTTCATTTTTCTATCAGATTAGTAGTGTCATCTAAATGATAGTATAGACATTAATAGACATTATTAATGACTATTCAAAACTGCTTATCTTATTCATCAGGAATTTCACTTCCTTAAATATAAAGTGTAATTGAACTCAGGAACATGGGCAAGAGTTAGAAGTCATGGTATCCAGCCCTTACTGGGTATTGCATAATTAAGCTATGACTCTAAAATAAAGCTTGTTTCAAGTGTACAGATTCTTCAAACTCTTTTATATAAGACATTGCGCTCACTATCTGGTTTAATTAAAAACCCCAGTTTACACTGAATCTGGCACCTCATTGTGGATGAAACAAAGACAGAGAGGTGTTCTATACTTAGACTTTGACATAGATTCTAAAACATAGCTGTAGAAACATCACCATAGCAATATAGGAGAGGTGGTAAGTTTTCCAAATCAGGTACAATCAGCTTGTAATGATGTACCCACCCGAGACGAAGTCTTCTCTGTCTCATTCTTCAACTGCAGGAAAAACTTCAGTTATGCACACATAGCCATAGAACACACTGCTGTTCTATTTTCTCATCTAGACTCTAACTTGCACTAGGGTGGGACGCATGTCTGCCTGGCGATTATTCTATACCCAGTACACAATACTGCGTCTGATTCACAAAGGTTTCTTGAATAAATGAACTTAGACTTGACCAGGGGCTTTGCTTATCCAAGTCTACTGTAAGGATATGTTCACTGTATCCCGTGGTTCTACTCTTCCTTCCTCCCAACTTAGCTGCTGTAGTGAAGGCTCAAACCAGAAACAGCTTTGCCCTCATTGACATTCCCCTACCTTTCCCCTCCCCTCCCCCTCCCTTCTCCCTCCCCCATGAACCACAGCCTCGAGTCTGGAGTTCGTTTCACTCTAAATATATATATTTTTAGTTATTATGTTGATTTTATGCCAACAATTACCCCACATAAAAGATGGAGTCCTTCGCTGTTGAAAAGAGTCCATCTTTTGTCTATAATACAGAGAGAAAAGTAAGGCTTTGGAAGTCTTATCTTTAACTCACCGTTATGGCAAATTCTTCACTGTGAGATTCATTCCTGGATCTACATGAGTTGGGTAAATGAAAACCATCACTGACATATATTGTATTGCAATCAGAATTCTTGTTTCCCTCCCTTGTGGATGAGGCTGATCTTCTTGATATATGTAGATGCAAAAATTCTCTATAAAATGCTTTCAAACTAAGTTCACAACCATAACAAAATGATCATGTATTACCAAGTTGGCTTCACTCCAGGGATGCAGGGATGGTTCACATACGTGAATTGGATGAATATAATTCTAAATGATCACAGAAAGAGAGAAACCTCATCTCAATAGGTACATTAAAAACCCTTGACGAAAAGCCATCTAGTGATAAGATTCATGGAAAAATTAGAGATAGAGAGACCACAGCTCAACATAATCAAAGCTACAGATGAGAAAACAACAGTCAATTTCAGACTAAATGGGGAAAAAAACCTCGAAGCATTTCCACTAAGATCAGGAGCACAACTGGGGTGCTAAGTCTCCCCATGTCTATTTAACGCCATGGTTGAAGGCATAGCTAGAACAAAATGACAGGAAAAGAAAGTAAACAAGAAAAGAAGAACTAAAGTGTTCCTACTCGCATACGATGTTATTCTGTAGATAAGACCCCATGAGCTGCACTAAGACTTTTCCGATCTGATAAATACATTCAGCAAGGTGGCCGGATCACAAAACCAACACATGGAAGTCAGTGACCTTCTTACACACCGAGACAAACACATTGAAAAAGGAATTAGCAAAATTGTGCCATTCACAATAGCTACCAAAAAGAAATAGTAAGCTTAGTAAATAATCAATCAATCAATCTAGGAAAAAAGTAATAAAATACCAAGGAAACAAAGACCTCTACAATGAAAACTTCAAGATACTAAAGGAAAGAAGACTCTAGAAGATGGAAAGACCAGCTCTCATGCTCAAGGATCAGAAGAGATTAGTGTGAAAATAGCCATCCTACCAAAATCAAAATCGAGCTACTGTAATCTCAATACCAACCTATCAAAAAAAGTTAGGGAACTTAACAAAAGTTTTTTTTTTTTTTTAAGAGTCATAGCAAGGGGGAGGGCTGTGAAACCCTCTTCTAGACAGGACACAGTCATTGTGATCAGGAACCCAGAGGGCTGTGGGTCAGCCGGCATGCAGAAGATTGGCTCTGCCAACAGTCAGCCATGTTTGTTACTGTTGTGGTTCACAGGCATCACAGCGGGGTACAAATATTGATTACTCCCCTCTTTTAGCATCTTGCATAGGAACTTCTGGCTCTGTGAAAACGTCTTTTCAGTAGTCTTTGTTGATAGACATTGTTTCCACCGTCCCATCAGGAGGTGACAGTTTCTAACTCCACACTAGCTATGTTCAGTAATTCATAACAAATACCATCTTTTATAACTAGCGTCTCTGATTTTTTTTTTTGGTTCTTTTTTTCGGAGCTGGGGACCGAACCCAGGGCCTTGCGCTTCCTAGGCAAGCGCTCTACCACTGAGCTAAATCCCCAGCCCCGCGTCTCTGATTTATCCTATTCAACACCATCTGAATCCTGGTGATTGCAGGGCACATACATCTTTTTTTTTGTTAAAACTATATAACTGTGGTTAAGTTAAAGATTATTTCATCTCAGTTATTTGTCTAGAAAAAAGTGCAAAATTAGAATGTGTGTGCTATTAAGTAACAGTTATACATATTATAACCAATGTAAAAATACTAAAAATTATTATACAAACTATCAATAGTAACAATAATGATAATAAAATAGGTAGCCAAATTTTTGTTCTAAGTACGTGGAGGGATTTATGGCTTCAACTACGTAGGTAGCAGATGGCCTTATCTGGCATCAATGGGAGGGGAGGCCCTTCGTCCTGTGGAGGCTGATGCCCCAATGTAGGGGGGATGTTAGAGCAGTGAGGCAGGAGTGGGTGGGTGGAGGAACATCCTCATAGAGGCAAATAAAATAACCAATAAAAAAAAGAAAAAAAGTATCAACTATGATAAGTGAAATTAAGTATGGCTATTAATTACTTGAGAAATGAAACTGACACAGTAAATCTTTTCTACTTGAAGGGGCTCTTAGTAAATGATATTTTTTAAAATTAGAAACTTTTTTTATTCTTTTATTTTTTCAAGACTGGGTCTTTCTGTGTATCCTTGGCTGACCTGGAACTCACTCTATAGACCAACTCAGAGATCTGCCCGCCTCTAAGCCTCAGAGTGCTGGGATTGAAAGTATTCACCACCACTGCCTGGCTATTATTGTTTTCCTAATCATTTAAATTGTATTAGAAAAGCTGGTATCTTGGACATGTTCCAATGTTATCACACTATATGAAATTGAGCAGTTTAATTTGATAAAGCACAATTAATTGTCTGGCACAATTAATTTTTAAATGAAAGATACACACTATCAGCTCATCCAAAAGGAAGATATACCATCTTTGAAACAGTAAACAATATTCGAGATTGCCTAATGGTGTAAATGTTAGAAAATAGAGAAAGATTGATACTTGAAAATAGTTTCAGTTTTGCTGTTTGGTTTCTCTGAAATGCCCCCACAGAGACGATGGCACCTGATAACCATGACAATGCTCTGTGGGGCATCCACAGAGCCCCAAGGGGCTTATCTACAGGAAACTAGTCTAGCTGAAGCATCTCTTTAAAGAAGGCCACATATGTGGACAGCTCTCAGAAACTTCAAAGCCAAAGCCAAAAAGCAAACAAAAAACCCCTCACTTGAGCAGCATGCAACTGCCCAGGAACAAATACAGAAAGTCTCCCCAAACCTTGCACGATTGCTTCTTTTTAAAAAGACAGGATCCTTTTTTTTTTTTTTTTTTAAAGACAGGATCCTTCTAATGTAGCCCAGGCTATCCTGAAACTCTGGATCCTCTTGACTCAGTGTTGCAGACTTGATATGTCTTTGGGGGGACCCCGAACTGCTTAGAATAGTAAAACACAAATATAAAAGCAGCTCTTCAGGAAACGGTGTGCCTCTTGCTTCCTGCCAGCCCCTCTCCACCTCCATCCCCATACTCCCCCAGTTTCCTAAATGTGTGTCATCTAGGGCAATGCTAGTACTGGAATAAAGAAAAAACCCAGACTTTTCAAAGGCTCAGTTTTTCAGGGTGGTTAAAGGATAGAGCCCAGGTAAACACGCTTGACCAAGTGAGCTTGCCTGACCTGAACTTTCACCCAGTGTCTGATAGAGTCTCTCAACAGTTTGCCCAGATGCCAGGGAAGGTGAAAAGGGGAGAGGTCTTGAAGGTTATTAAAGGTCAAACTTAAAAAAATAGGGTCGTGTAAGCACAATCATAATTGTGCCATTTTAGAAGTGTAAATCAGTGTACATTCACATATAAATAGTTGCAATGAAATCTCCTCATTGGAGAAAGGAGCAAAGGCCTTTTCTCTTTATAAGGAATTTGGCCTCTGTAGTCTAGATCCAAACCCTGCCCTGTTCAGTCATTGATGATCAGAAAGGACCTTAAAATTACATTGTAATACGCATATTAAATGTCACTAAGTAAACATTCAGGGTGCCAGTCAATTCTGGATAGCAGATGAACAGTGAAGAATTTTTTTGGGGTGTGTCCCATGCCACATTTAGCAGCATCAAACAGACAAGGCAAAACCAGGAGGAAACATTCATCATCTATGCTAACAATGAATCCTGCCCTTTGGGTGGCCTGGGATTTGAAAGTCAGTCTCTACAAGCTCTCCGAACTTCCTTACAGAGAAAGATGCTGAATAGAAACTCCAGAAGACTTGAAAACATGCGTTTGAGAATTGAAACAGACCGGTCTGAAGCAAGCAAACTGAAAAGAACTGCAAGATGCTTTACAAAATAGATTTAAGTTATAAAACAGTTTACATCCTTCCCAAAATAAAGTATAGCGTCCTTATTCTTGCTTACACCAAATATGTGGAAGTGGTAGAATTACGCCCACGTGCAGTACGAGGAGATGGGTTTGGACTACAGGTAGATTCCTCTCTCTGTTAGCTAGTCAGTCAGCATGTCTGCCTTAGGTCCCCGAGCAAAATCACGTCGCTTACTTTATTTGTGTCACTGGATGATTTATGGCTCAAACAAGATCGCAATGTTTGATCAAGACAGAGGACAAGGAGTTTTAGAGGCAGGCAACGTTTTACAGAATTAAATTAGTGACCTGTCTTTCCCCAAATCGCCCTTAAAGTAGAACTTTTTTTCTGCTAAAGTGGAAAGGCGACTGAAGCTTTTTTGTTCTCTCAAAAAGTCTTGAAACAATCCATTTCCTCGGAACATAGCGAAGTGCAATTTTTCTTTTCTCTCTCCCCGTCTCTTATTTTTTTCCTTTCAGAATTGCTTTTTAGAAAACAATTGCTTGATCCCTCTGCAACTTTCACTCAGTATCTTATCTTTCTCTGTAAGAAACCTTCCTCCCCTATTTTACCTTTTCTATCTATTTGGTGTTGTGAAATATTACGAGAAACATCCTGATGTGGAAAAAATATTTCTCATTGCTTACCAATTATCAATACTCAAATGTGATTTGGTGAAGTGAACAATTCTTTATCTGGGAATGTCCCTAACTTACAGATTCCTTTTCTTCACCCTCTCTTAATGCTGCCCCCTTCTAACCAGTCATACCTTCCCACCTGCTCTGAGCACAGCTTTCTGTCTGTCTGCTCGATGCTTTGATAAGCATATTCCGTGAACTCAAGTTCAGTGTTTCTGAAGCTAAACATTTTATCATGTAGACTTCGAATGGAGGAAGATTATCATTCCATCCTGCCACACCCAGACACCGGAAGCTACATTTGCTAATTTCACAAGTGTTTGATGAGTGCCCTCTTCTTTTCAAGATCTCCGTGTTTCAAACATCCCGAATCTTCAAGAAAGCCCACCTTTCCCCTCCTTACCCCTAAAGCTTTGACTTTTATTTTTATACGTAATTTATTTTTTTCTTATGTCTGGAAATTCTTAATTTTCTCAATGCTTTCTCCTTAGGATCATCTTAGAAAAAAAATCAAGAATGGATATGTTTTTATAACTCAGTCTAGAATCAGGTCTAATCTTTCTGAATGGCTCGGCTCCGTGGCTCAGAGCTCTTTACCAAGGCTTCAGTTTCTCGTCTCTTCAGTCACAACCAGAGCTTCCCAGGTGTGGTCTACCTGCAGTTGATTGTGAATTTGGCTTCCCCTCATTAACAGCCTTCTCCTGAAAGTCACCAGTGACACTGTGCACACATACCACAATACACCCCTCCTTTCACAAGACTTGCTTAATGCACTCAACAATCTTGCATTTTATAATTCCCACTGTTGCTCACCAAGTTCTTCGTAGATTGCTCTCCTTCACCAACTCAGAAAACTAAGTGTTGGTTTTCACTTTTGGCTCCATTTCAATCCTAAGTCCTCCCAGATTCCATGCGTACATTAAAATCAAAAGTGGCATCACCGGCTACATCTGTCATTTTAATATTCAAGCCTGATCTCTCTATTGAACCCAACAGCACATCCTGGATTCTCTAATAGCACTTACCCTTGACCAGACCAAGTCAGGTGCCAAGTCTTTGTAGCTGTTGCTGCTCTAGCTATTCTGGTGATGCTGCAACTCTAAAACCATTCAAAAACCTTCTTCATGTTCTACTTCCTTGCCTAATTCTATTCATTCAAACTTGTGGATCTTTACAGGATCAACTTGATTTGGGAAATGAGGAAATTTCATTACATCTCGGTGCAATGATACAGCCTTGGGGCTTAAAGGATTGCAACCAGCTGTCTATTCTACAGTGAGAGGGATCTTTCTGAAAACAACCTGCCCTGCTCTCTCAAGGTTTTACTGATAAAATAGGGCTTGAATCCTTTACTCCAGCACATGAAGTACTTCTAACATTTACTGGCTTTTTTTTTTTTTCCGGAGCTGGGGACCGAACCCAGGGCCTTGCGCTTGCTAGGCAAGCGCTCTACCACTGAGCCAAATCTCCAACCCCTGGCTTTTCTTTTTAAAGTAGATGTTTGCCATTCGTTGCATTCCTTTGCCTCTGTACACTGGTGAATTTTCACATACCTTTTGATTCTTGAGAAAACAATCACTTCTTTTGAATTCTTTCCTTGCCTCCCATATTCAGTTCAGGACGGTCAGAGATGCCTTGGACTAGAATGTTGCTGTTCTCAGACCGTGCATCTGCTATGCTACCTTGAGTTGCATTCATTTACTTTCGACTTTCCCATTGCACTGTGTTGTATGGTGTATGCATTCTTGACATTCCCAGGAATGTCTTTGGAAATTTAACAGTACTTGTAGGAAACCATTGGCCATTTACTGGTTCAATGACTGAAGTTCTCATATCCAGACACACAAGAGCTGAAAAAAAAATAGTTATAAAAGCAGGAAAATGAGGTTCTTATGGAGCCAGCATTGTAATGACTCCTCAAAATTACACATGTCAATACTAATATATTGAATTATTAGTAAACTCAGAACACATAGTTATCGACTGATAAGTATTTATGATGAAACAATTAAATTTTCTTAAGACCTAAGTTAAATGAAACTCCAGTGTGTGATGGTTATTTTTGGTCATCAACTTGGCCACATCTAGAATAAACTAAAGTCCAGAAAAGGAAGACACATGCCTTTAATCTGGATCTTGAGACAGGAATAGACACCTTTACTCTGGGCTCTGCCTTCTGCTGGAATCCCATACAAGGACAAGGAAGGAGGAATGTTTGCTCTTTACCTACTTACTCTCACCTTGCTAGCATATTCATTCCTTCACTGGCATTAAGGCCTACTTCTTTAGGATCCCAGCATCTACTGAAGATCAGCTGAGCCATCCAGCCTCATTGACTGAGCAACTGCTGGATTCTTGGACTTTTTATTCATAGTCAGCCATTGTTGGGTTATCTGGACCACAGCCTATAGGTCATTCTAATAAGTCCCCTTTCTCTCTCTCTCTCTCTCTCTCTCTCTCTCTCTCTGTATATATATGTGTGTGTGTGTGTGTGTGTGTGTGTGTGTGTGTGTGTATTTTTTTCCTTCTGTAAGTTCTGCTTCTCTACAGAATCTTGATTAATACAATGTCTTTCATCAATTTTAAATACAAAAAAATGGATTATAACATTTGGTATAAAAATCCAATATCTAAAAAGAATCTAATTTTTATTTCATTACAATGATAAATTCTTTTTTAGGAAAAGTAACTGAAATCAGAAAAAGATACAAAGGTGACTTTTTTCTATGAGTGCTTATTATTTTGATTTATGTATGTGTGCTTGGGCAATTCTCAATTTTTTTTACCTGCTTTGCAGAATCAAATATTTCTAGTCAGGTTCCAGGACAATGTGTTCCAGGAAGAACAAAGACGAACTACAAAGCTTATAAAAGTTAGAGAGGACAATGTTGAAAAGATTCCTTTTCAAGGCAAGTTCAAGTTGAGAGACAGAGTTCACCTACCCAAACTGACAGTAATAACAATCAAAGATAACAACTACAGAACATTTTCATGTGACTTGCATACTTAATACCCTGAACTCACCTAGCTTACATAGTATTTTATTTAATATTTTATCTTAAACTGAGGTCGCTTGCAAAGATTCTGGAAAAAGTTCTTCCTTTTAAAGTTCATTTTTTAAATTTTATTTTATGTGTATGGATGTTTTGTCTGCATGTATGTCTGTGCACCACTAGGGTACCTAGCACCCAGAGAAGGTAGAGGAGGATGCAGAGTTATGGATGGTTAAGAGCTTCTTTGGGGGGGGGGGGGTTGGGGATTTAGCTCAGTGGTAGAGAGCAAGCACAAGGCCCTGGGTTCGGTCCCCAGCTCCGGGAAAAAAAAAAAAGAAAGAAAGAAAAGAAAAAAAAAAGAGCTTCCTTGGGAGAGCTGGAAATCAAACCCTAGGGTCCTCTGGAATAGTATCCAGTGCTCTTAACTACCAAGCCATCTCTGTAGCCAATGAAAAAAAAATCCTTATAATGCAACAATGTTACATCTTATTAAAAAGGGTTGTAATATACAAGGAACAATATAATAATTCTTGCTTACTTTTTCATGTCTATTTAGTAGAAATCACTTAAAATGCTGATGTATGGTGTGGTAAGCTCTGGAGGCAGTGAACTGAGGTTTTTAGGGTTAGGTTTACCGACAGAGCTAACCACTAATATACATCCAGAAGCTGCTTTCTCCATAATCTACTGGAGGCATGCGTTCAAAACATTATGAGATTCTTTAAGTGTTCTTAGCTATAGATAAGGAAGTGTACATATTAGTCGTGATACTTAAAAGAAAACAGATTACGCTAATGAGCCAATTCTTATCACTGTAATTACATGCTTTCCAAACAGCTGCCATGGGAAGCACAAACTTTTGTATACTTAACCGTGTTATTCTATTGAACGGTTAGTAATTCAAGTGGGTTTTTATGTGCAAACATTTTAATTGGCCGACTCATTTGCATTTATAGTTCATATTGGAGGTAGGATAGTCCTTCATTTCAGTCCTTTTCCAAAGGAAAGGGGGCATTAAAAAGCAGGAAAACGTATTTTTAGTATTTAATATTTTGTTCACTTCTTGTTGCTGCTCCTGTAATCAGAGCCTGATAAGGTAAGCAGGTCACATGCCCAGCTATGTCCAATGTGGTCAGAAAGGAGATTTACTTTCTATTTGTATTAATTCTTAGCCCCCGTCTTTCCAGGGAAATCGTTTTTGCCATCTCCATAACACACCGAGGACATCAATTCCTTTAAAATAAAAATATGTGAGACTCTGAGGGCAAATGCTCATAGGTTGTAATTTTACTGACTTAAACTACTGCCTGAAAAGGAGGGCCTGGAGACCTTTTCCTATATCTTTTTTTCTGATCAAATTGAAGTCTACTACATTGTCCAAGGTAAGATAATGTATATTCTCCTCACTTAAAGAAAATTGTTCTTAAAATGTTCACGGTGGTTTTGAAATGCCTTTTACATCTAGCAAAGATGCTCGAGTTTCAGTGATTTTACAGCCAATCCTTTGCAGTCTCCATCTAAATCCGTTCTCTGTAAAAGATGCTGAGGGGTCTAGATCATGAATTAACATATTCCTTTAAGAGCTGAAGGGGCTTGAGACCCCATATAAACAACAATGCCAACCAACCAGAGCTTCCAGGGACTGAGCCACTACCCAAAGACTATACATGGACTGACCCTGGGCTCCAAATTCATAGGTACCAATGAATAGCCTAGTAGGGGCACCGGTGGGAGGGGAAGCCCTTGGTCCTGCCAAGGCTGGATCCCCAGTGTAAGGGATTGTTGGAGGGGGATGGTAATAGGGGGAGGATGGGGAGGGGAACACCTATACAGAAGGGGAGAGGGAGGGGTTAGGGGGATGTTGGCCTGGAAACCAGGAAAGGGAATAACATTTGAAATGAAAATAAGAAATGCCCAATTTAATAAAAATGGAAGAAAACAATATATTCCTTTAAATGCTACAACATGTATAAGACTCAATCAAGGATTTGAATCTCAAACTATTGTCTCTCATCTTAATCAAGAGAATCTGTTAGCCTTCTCCCGCTCTCTTCTGTCTTTTTGATAGGGTGCCTTTTGCTGCACACACAGATTCTCCTAGTTTTTCCCAGCCACCCCCTGCAGCCTTTCCTTCTAACCCATCTCTGTTCCTTTTTGACTCTGCTGACCGCAGAACGTCTCTCTGCCAGGACCTCACTAAGCTGAGCCTCACTGTGACTCAAATTAGAGCGTCACTCAGCCCTGACCAGAGAAGCTTCCTGGAGTAGATGGTAATGAACAGAGAGACCACAACTGGACAATGTGCAAAGAGGACTTTGGACAATTCAGTCCTACATGGGAAAACTTTATCAAAACCTCCCCTTAATGCTCGGGGAGTTATAGGGCGGAAGAAGCAGGAAGAGTTTAAGAGCCAAAGGTGTGAATGACTGCATATTCCAGACACAAGAGACTCAAACACTTATGATTGCCCAGAGACAGAGACAACACACCCAAGACCAGCACAGGTTCAAAACAGACAAAAATCCCAGCATGGAGAAGGGGAAGTAGACATGAAGTCCCACCACCTAGACACTACTAACATTAATACTTGCTAGGAAAGGGAATATGGGTTTTCTAGATGTCTCTGGGTATGCCAACCACACTTCAAAGAAGGCCTCACGAAATTTTTTGTTTTTTTCTTGTGTGTGTGTGTGTGTGTGTGTGTGTGTGTGTGTGTGTTTGTTTGTTTGTTTGTTTGTTATGATTTTCATCTTTTGGAGGTTTTTGAGATAGAAAAAGAACATGAAGTTTGGTGGGAGGTGGAAGAATTGGGGGAGGGAAAAGAATATAATCAAAGTATATAAAATTTTAAATAAAAATAAATTAATCAAAAAAATAGAAAATATGCAACTGGAAATGAAGCTCAGTGGTAGAGAATTGCATAGTGTATATAAGGCCCTGGGTTTGAACCCTTGGCAGAACACAGGGAGAGAGAGAGAGAGAGAGAGAGAGAGAGAGAGAGAGAGAGAGAGAGAGAGAGAGAGAGAGAGAGAGCGCATGTAAAGAGAGGGAGAGGGAGAAAGAGAACTGTGTTTTTAATAGTATGTAATTACTGAGGGGTTATACAAATTAATTTATTTTAGTATATTAACTAACATATTTAAATATAGTCCAATTTATCAAACATATAGAGCACTTTCTGTTTATTTCTATCTTGGACCAAATATTGGGCTCAGAAAAGGGTCTAATATTACACTTATTAAATATATTTAAACAAGTAGGAACCAAATATCTGCCTAAAACTTATCAGACTAACCACTTCCCACCACTCAGCCAGCATTTACCATCCTCTAGTTATGTGAGCAGAAAATCAGTAGAGAGGAAGGTAAATTCGTTCCTCACCAGAACAAGGAAAGAATCAACGTACTCCAATGCTTTCAGGGGAACAGACAAACGGCTATAATGAGAGTAGGCATCTCCATCAGAGTGTGTGGAAGACGGGAGGCAGAGACACAGCAAAGGAGAAGGCAGTGCAGACTGTGGGGTACACTGGGACCCCCACAGGCTTCCCAGTCGGATATCACGACTGATGTGGAACCCACGGGACCAGGGTACCGAAGTAGGTATTGCCATGTCTCCAGGCAGTAAGGGTTAGAAGTAGGCTGAAGCACAGTGCGGCAACCTGGTAAATGTAGAGAGTCAGTCAGTGTCTAGGACTCCACAGATCACCACCCTTGAAGGACACTGAGTTCAGTTCACGAAGGTGAGTCATGAAACCCTGCTAGATTCTCCCCCACCACACCATGAGAGCATACTTGATCCACAGAAGAAGAGAAATCTCCAGATCTTAGATTCGGTGAGCACGTGTTTCATCGGCATCTTAACATTGAATGTGTAAGAGATTATCAACAGACCCAAATCCCACGATTCCAAAACGAAGCAGCAACGCTGTCTTTGTGGTGATGGTTCTCAGTGTAGACCACTCAGCCCCGTCAGTAAGAGAAAATGCATTTAAACGAAATGGAACTTTAACAAAGCCCCGGCTACATTTCAAGTCCTGTCATGTACCAATCAGACAAATTACAATTGTTCAAATAGAAAGAAACCAAACTGTCCTTCTTAAACACTTGCCAATTATTCTACATTGACTCTGAACTTAATTGACTGCAGTTTCTACCACTAGAAACCATGACAAAATGAGAAATTCACAGCAGGCAAGAGGTGGTCACATCTTCTTAGAACAAAATATTAATTTGTTTATAAACTTCCATAAATCTTTTCACATTGATCTTCATAACTTTGGAATTTGATATAAAATAGGATATTGGAGCTAGCGTTAATGGGAGGAGAGGCCCTTGGTCCTGTGAAGGCTCGATGACCCAATGAGGGGGAATATCAGGGTGGTGAGACTGGAGTGAGTGGGTGGGTGGGGGAGCACCCTCATAGAAGCAGTAGGGAGGGAAGATGGGATAGGGGGTTTGCGGAGAAGAAACTGGGAAGGGTGATAACATTTGAAATGTAAATAAATAAAATAACCAATACAGATTTTTTAAAAAATGGAATATCATGTCCTCAGCAGCCCCGGCCCATTCAGTCCCTGTTCACTGCCTACTAGAATATTGTTTTCAGCTGTCTGGACTCTGCTGTATTCAACAAACTAGAATAATGCTTGTATAGTTAAACATATGTTGAATGAAAGCAAATGTTGGACTATTAAACTGTGAGTTTCAGGGCAAAATGAGGACAGAGCATGCGCTGCTAAGGCTCAATCCTGTACTCACAAAATCCATTTACTGAAGTCTTAAGGATGTGACTATACTCAGACTTCTACTTCTTACACTTATCCTTCTCTTCTTGCTCATCCTCTTCCTCCTCCTCCTGCTCCTACTCTTACTGCTACTTGTCCTCCACCCTCTCCACTTTACTCCCTCCCTCCTCCTCCTTCTCCCCTCCTCCTCCCCTCCCCCTTCCTCTTCCTCCTTCTCCTCCTCCCCTCCCCCCTCCTTCTCTTCTTCTTGCACAGTCTTGCTATGTAGGCCAGGATAACCTCAAACTCAGAATCCTTCAATCCCATTCCCTAAGACCTAGGATTACAGACATGTACCACCACACCCAGACAAAGCTAAGGCCTTTAAAGAAGTTAGAATTACATCATCAGCATTGCCCTAATGGAATATGACTGCTGAGCTTAAAGATAATATGGCTACTGTGCCTTTTTCTAAGAGGGAAGCCAAGGTGAAGACTGAAGACAGACTAAAGATGGGGTCATCAGAAAAATCTAATCTAACTTACTGTCCTTTTGAACTTGAGCTTCTGGCCTCCAGAAGTGGAAGACTAAGCATTTCTATTGTTCATACTATTTCACTATGGAAGCCCTGAAAACCTAATATTTCTGCTGATGGAATGAACACATTAATAAATGCAGAGAGTTATAAAAAAAAAGTGTTGTTTGATAAATGTTAGGTTTAGTCATGCAGCAAAACTCATGCTACAAGCATGGAACTGGGTTTGGTCTCTAAGGGAAAATTCAAAGAGGGCAGTGATGAAACTTCCAAACCTTGTTGTTCTGAACAGTAACCATCAATGGCTATTAATATAACCAGAACATAGCCTGTTAATTTCAGTTGCCTAATCCAGATGTGATGACTGCATTTACAATGACTAGATTCCAAATAGAAGTGAAGGTATGGTCTACACCGTACCTCTGGCCAGGTTAATAGATTCCCAAGAAATGATCACATGTGTTGTCACGAAGTCTCACTTTCACAGAGCAATTCATCTCCCCCATTAGATAGAAATAAATGTCCTCATGGAATGTTGGAGAAATGGAAATCTTGGGCTATTTTGCTACAATAAAAAATGGCCTGAAAATATTGGAGGCTGTAAAATATGATTACCCAGTGCATGTACAGAGATAAAATTTATTACATAAACATTCAGTGTTCCCTTCGTTGAAAAAGAGGCAAAATTCACTAAGGAGTCTAGTGTGTGGAAATGTCTCCTAGATTAAAAGCAATGAATAACCGAACCGCACACAGGGCAACACATTTTCAAAGTTCCATGTATTTAAAGACGAATGACAGTGTTACCCTAAAGCTACAGAGTCTGCACAGTTTCCTGGAGAAAGACTAGGGAGCAACTGAGGTCAAAAGATATCATCAATTACCAGGAACTTGAAACCTGCTGTTAACCTTGTTAAAGGGAGGTAAGCGTGTTGTTAGAACCGTAGACTATATCCTACTGATCACACAGACAGAAGATCCATGAGGAGAATTATGTGCTTGCTCTGGGAGATGGTGGGCTTATCACATTTGAAACGAACAATTAAATTTGAGACAGTAATCTAAGGAAACTCGGTTATCATGGCTCTTGGTCAATACTGGAAAATGATGTTGGTAAACCAAAGGAGGATGAGACAAATAAGAAAAAGAAAATAGTTTTGCTTTCTCTCACATAAATTGTAAAATTGTTTTTAAAATGTCATTTTTCTAACTGTTGACTAAAGATTCATAATAACTGGGCTGGGTAGATGGCTCTGTGGGTTAAAGACACTTGCTACCAAGCTTAACCATCTGTGTTCAATACCCAGGATCTACATAATAAAAGAATTAAGTTCCACAAACTGTCCTCTGATTATTGCACCATGTGCACACTGGCACGTGCGCGCACACACACACACACACACACACACACACACACACACACACACATGCATATATACACAGGAGAAACCATGAAGAAAAGATAGAAAAAAAGGAAGGGATTCCAAATAGTTGTTAAATTACACTAATGTATGATGTTGAACACTTAATGAATTTGTTGAACTTGTTTTATATATTATTTATTATATTTATATATTATATATTATATTTGTATAATATATATATAAAATCATGAACTTGTTAACTATCATTGATTTGTTCAGAAATAATTCCATTTCTTCAACTAATTAGTTGAGAATACTATGACCATGTAAAATGATGTTACATCTGGCAAAATTTCAAGGAATCATAGTACCCCAGCACGTGAATAATATGAAATTAATACATTAGACAAGTTCTCAACTTTGATGACCTTGAATACAGTTCCACATGTTGTGGTGACCTCCAACCATATTTTGTCGTTACTGCATAGCTGTCATTTAGCTACTGTGTAGACTCATAACGTAAATATCTGATACATGGTCCCAAAAGGGTCGTGGTCTACAGGTTGAGAACTACTGCATTAGACTAAGAGCACACAAGCCATGATTACAGAAAACGAGCTGTTTGAGGTCATCTTCAAGTTTTCAAGCTGAAGACTGTAAGCAAGCATATATGCTGCAGCATACTGCAGGCATATTCTCATATTTTGAGCCTCAGGAACTCCAGTGCATAAATCACCATAATAGCAGTGCCCTGGGAACTGGTTGCTTGGTCTGCTGTTTCCAAAATCACATGCAGCTTCTTATTCACCTGTCGAGATTCCTCATTTGAGACAGTATTATCGCAACTCAATGTATTATGCATTCATCTGCTTTTATGATTTTTCAAGCTAATTCTCTCGTGTGTCAGTGTGTAGACCCTATAGGCTTAAATAACCAATCTATTAGCTCCTAAACCTGTGTCCCAGACTTACTTCACCTTTAGACAGTCTTGACTAGCTCTCCCATTTTTACCCCTGGGACATAACTCATAAGAAAATCGAATTTATAATGTCCAAAAGTGAATTATCATCTTTTCTCAAATCAGCTTAGTCAATACCAAATCCATCCATCTGGTTGACCTCTTTGGAAACCTGGAGTCATACTGATTACTTGTCTTTACGGTTCATGCCAATAAATAAGCTGTTGTAATTTTTATTATATTGAGTCATATAGTGTTTTAATCTGCAGTCCTATTTGCAATGCCAAGTTCTAGTTACTTCGTGCCCAGTGGTATCTCCTTACATATTGTCTTTATTGTGCCAACTATGTTCATCAAGTTGCAAAATCTTCTATGATCAGATTTCTGCCAACCTGGCTCCCCTCTTTCCTGAGTCCTGTCTTTTGGTATATGAATCGCCACGTGGTTCCTATCATTGCCTGTGATCTTTCTTGTCTTGATAACATTGCCACGCTGTCCCATGGGAAGGAGATCACCATGCTTTCTTTTTTACATCATAGTTCTTAGTTACAGCTTAAAATGTGGTGCTGGTGACTCTTTAGAACAGCAGTTCTCAGCCTTCCTAACACTGCGACCCTTTAATTCAGTTCCTCATGTTGTCATGACCCCCGCCCTTAAAATTAATTTCTTGCTACTTTATAACTGTAATTTTGCTACTGTTGTGAATCCTAATGTAGATATCTGATATTCAGGATATGTGATATGTGACTCCCAAAGGGGGTTTGAGAACCATTGCTCCACAGGAACTATGCTCCCCTCTCAGCTGGGTCACAACCCAAGCAGCCTCAGAAGCCATAGAGGGGTCTCTCCCTCTGACCTTACTATTAGATCCTTCTGTTTCTCCTGCACTAATGAAAGAGTATCAGGCAAGCTAGTGCCTTAGTTACTTAGGCATCTCCTGGAGCCACCAGAACGATGGCAGTCTATCACAGACATCGAGAGTGAATGAATGGAAGGGCAAACAGCTTTAGGAAAGATGGATAATGGCTATCGTCAAGATCTTATTTTCTTTAAGTCACTACTAAAGTATTATTTTCTCTAAATGTTATGGATTGTTGCCTAAACTCACCCATTAGAGTCTTTTCAGACCTCATTTAAAGCGAAAGCTAACTCATGGGAAGCCATGCACAGTAGAGGAACTAGAGGACAGGGGTGAGAAGGATGCAGTGTGGAGAAAGAGAGGCTGACCAATTAGTGCACAATGTCTGATGTTTTTAAATATCATACTTAACCTGTTAAATGTATACTTAAGTCATAATTTTCAAAATACAGTAAAAATACATACAGACTTAAAATCAGAAATAGTATATTGGGAAGGTATGTTACAATTTTCATAAGAGTAAGAATTAGTAGTAGAAATAATAAATGGATCTGGCAAATGGGTCTCAATGTTCATTTAAATGAGTTCATTAGAGTTTTAGGTTTTTTATTCTTTCCAGAGAAATAGTCTCTCATGACTTATAAGTGAAAATGCTCAAGGAACTCTTTTTTCTCAGAGGAAGAGAATATCTTTCAGCTTCATTTTTAAAATTTTAATGTCTAATAATTCTTAAAGAGTTGTACTGGTATTGTGTGTGTATGTGCATGTGTACATGTGTATGCATGTGTATGTATGGGCTAGTGTGGAGATGATTACAGAGTCTACAGAAAGGGTACGGTGGCTGTAAGACCCCTTGAAGATGAAGTTACAGGCAGTTGTTGGGCTGTTGCTGCCCGGTTGGGTGCTGAGATCTGTCCCTTTCTTTGACAAAACAGCAAGTACTCTTAACTTCTGACCTACTGACGCACCTATTTTTCCCTATGAGTACCTTGCTTTAAGATGGTAAATACTGATAAAACAGCTAATGTTTTAATCCAAAATTTGTCAAAATTAGTGGGTATAAAAGAAAACCTTTCAAAATATTTGGTTATTTCTACTTTGGGGGTCTTGTTTGTAATTTGAATGACCACGTTAAGATGTCACATAGCTGCATGTTTTCTACAGAAGCACGGTTGATTACTAGTTTTTGTCAGGAACTAAAGTTTTAGGACTATACCGACATTAAATGGAATGATGTCTGAGAACGGAATGAGACCCTATTTAAAATGTTGACACAGAGGCTATCTTGTGTGTGAGTTGAAGGCAAATCCATTTTGTGGCTGGAATATTTCAAATAGATCTGAGCATATTCCCTCAGAATCCAATATGCATACATCTTGAGCCCTTTTTCACCTTGCCAGATAATTATTGGCACATTTTCTGTCTTCCCAAACAAAGAGCATGCCAATAAAAGATACTCTAATTGAGTCTGCAGGGAAAAATGTTATCTACAGGAAACTTTTGGAAAAGCACGTCTTAAGCTAGAAGACATATTGTCCTCACAATGTAACCAATAATAGGAAGAGTTATAAATAATCGTCACACAAGTAGATTGCTTCTGGAAATGAAAGGTGAAAAGGGACACTTTATTATTAAGTCTCTCACTTAAAGATCTCTACTCTGATAAGGATTTATTTGTGACATGTCAGCTATTAGGAGCCAGACCAAGTTGTTTCATCTGTGAGCTGGCAGGCGGAAGTAGGGTGACACTTTGACTCTCTTACAGAATCCAAGAGTGCAGAAGTAGAAACAGACTTGCTGGGACTTAATTTTCCCTGAGGTTCTTACACTTGGCTTACTGTTATCAATGGAGAAAGGACTCCCTCAATTATCCCACCTCTCAGTTCAAACTATAGTCCTGAGAGGAAATCTTCTGGCCTCTTTGAGCCGCTGGTTAATCACTGCAATAGGGCACAGGAAAGACTGTGACCTGGATGTGTGCTCCAGGTTCTGAGCCTGGTTCCTGCTCTACAATAATCTGCATGGTGAAGCTCTCCAGGTCCACCTCTCTGCTCCTCCACCTCTGGTTGTCTCACTTCGTGTGTCTACTACTGTGACCTGGTCCTGGAGATGATACCTGACACAGGAAGATCTTCTTAAAGTGCTGGATGCTGTTATTGACCTATGATCTGACACAAGAGGCCACGCCAGGAAGTTCAACTGCAATATGGGGATATCCGAGTAGAGGGTGATGAGTACTGGACATAAAAGTATAGAAGGCAGCATCACAGCCATGTGGAGTCCTAAACAGCTAATGTTAGGCTATATGGGAGCTACAGGACCAGGAACCTAGATTTAAAAAACAAAGCAAAACTAAGGATGTTGAAAAGGAAATTACAACAGCATTTGAAATACATCGGAGGACCCAACGGTGGTCCCAGGACAATAGCTTAGTTCTTGATACAGCCTTATAATTCAATTCCTTTCTTGGCTGGACTTTCTTCTAAATTGTCTATAAAAGTAAGGGAAACTTCACACTGACATTGTCTAACATCTCTTACTTGGACATAAAGCCAAACTTCCCCAACATTTTTTTGCCTTTCTCCCAGGAAAATGTTTGGTAGAAAGGTGTCTCGGTGACTGTGCTATTGCTGTGAAAAGATACCATGACCAAGGCAACTCTCAGAAAAAGAAAGCATCTAATTAGGGCTGGCTTATAGTTTCAGAGGGTTAGTTCATTATCATCAGGGTGGGAAGCAGACAGGCACTGGAACAGTAGCTGAGAGCTATATATCCTGATTCACAGGCAGTAGGCAGTAGGCAAAGATGGAGAGAGAAACTGGGCCTGGTGTGGGTTTTTAAAACCTCAAAATCCACTCCCAGTAACATACCTCCTCCAACAGGGCTACATCATCTAACTTTTCCCCAAATAGTTCAACTTTCTGGTGACCAGTATTCAAATATATGAGCCCCTGGGAGCTGTTTTCATTTAAACCATTGCCAAAGGGGTTTGGCAGTGACACTGATATACACATCAGCCACCCCATCAGCATTTGGAATTTAAATATTCCCCTAAAGCACAAATCTTAAGAGCTGGAACCTTATTCTTTGGAAGGTGCTGTAGTTGTCACAAGCTGTGGCTTGGTGGGAGCTGGTTAGGTCACTGGGAGCATAGCTTTGAAGAAGATGCTGCCTTACCAGCCCCTTTTTCTTTTGCTTCCTGTCCACCAGGAGTTGAATAGTTTGCACTTTGCACTTGCTCTAAGCATATACCCTTGGCTTGCCTCAGGCTCCAAGACAATAGAGTCAACCGACAAAGAACCAAAATCTATGAAACTGTAAGCAAGATCAACCTGGGTACAAACAAGTTTACAAATGACTTCAAGATAGTTTCGGGGGGTGGCAGGACCTGAGATCTCAAAGCCATTTGCCTTGTCTACTACTTGTATTCCACTGCTGTAACAGATACCATGAGCCAAGACAATTTGGGGGAGAAGAGTTTATTTTGCTAACAGGTTACAGCCCATCGTGGAGAGAAGCCAGTGTGGGAACTGAAGCACGAATCACAGAGGGATGCTGTTTACTGGTTTGCTTCCCCTGGCTTGTTCAACTGCTTTCCTTGTACAGTCCAGACCCACCTGCCTGGGGATGATACTGCCCACAGTGGTCATTTAGCAAACAAGAAAATGCCCCACAGCTATGCTCACAGGGCAGTCTGATGGAGACAATTCCTTAATAGAGGGTCTCTCTTCCTAAGTGTGTGAAGCTGACCAGAATTAGCCACCACATGTAGCATGGGACTTGACTTTACAAGACATTCCATGAGCATTTATGGGTGCTCTTTAACATTATTTTGCGATGGCGTTGCTGCTTTCTTTATAAGGTCAAGCAGACAGTAAAGAGATCTGCTATTATTTAATTTATTTTGGGTGTGCTATAGTTAAGGGCCTACTATGTTGCTGTGCAAAACTATCGACTTTATTTCAGTAGAAAAAAATGAAAGGCAGTTAAAACCAGTGATACAAGAAAATCTAAATTTATGAGTCAGTAAAAGGATGAATGGCACGTTTTATTGTAAATGCGTTTGTTGTGATTTTATACAAGTAGAGGTTTTCCTAATAAGACCCAAGCACAGATTACTGATAAAATGTAGCAGGAAATGGCAGAAAACAAAAACCAGTTAAATTTAATGAGGAATAACTTTATAAGGAAGTATTTGAGAAAATGTCCACTACACCCCGATACCTATAGCTTTCAATAGATCCTATGTTTTGAAAATATTTACAGATGAGGGCTTAACGAAACAAGGCATTCTGTCATCAACTGTCTTCCCACAAGAAGAGGAGGTTCTCTACAACCTATATTCCTTCTTCCATCCCCCAATTAAGGAAAATGGACGTACAAGAACTAAGTTTGCCCAAGGTAGTCAAAACCTCCCTTGCAAAGAAGGATGCATCTCCATATACGGGTTGCAGTCTTCCATTTGTGTAAAAACGAGTGAGCTCGCTGGGGTGCTGACTTGACCCGTGCATGTTTTTGACATGGAGTGAATAGACGGGCTACCCTAAGCTGCTGCTGCGCCCAAAATGGAAGCTTTAATGCTATCTGAATTAAGTGCACAGAGAAAGGATATCTTCGTCAGCAAGAATTTAATAACCGATGGTCTGGTTGTGATGGTGCAATACTTTAATTCCACCACTCAGGAAGCAGAGGCAGAGGCAGAGGCAGGTGGATCTCTGTAAGTTCAAGGCCAGCCTCTTCTATATAGTGAGTTCTAGGACATCCAGGGATACATAGTGAGACCCCGACTCAAAGAAAACCGAACAAACAACAACAAAAAGAATTTAAGGAACACTCCCATGACTGAAGCGCACGGAGAGCATGTTGGATCTTGAAAAGAACATCCAATCTCCAGCGACTTCAGGCAGGACACACAATATAGCTAACGCTGTCACAGCAACTGACTCAGCGTAAAGAACAAGTCAGAGTACAGCTTAGATATCAGCTCAAATAACCATCGTTTGTACTGATCGTGATATTCTAATACTACAGAGAGGAATTACTCTAATATTATAGAGAGGGAATCAAAACATACAATTAGTTTTTGGCCATATATACCAAATTATTATGGAATATATATCCAGCAGTATATTATTTAATTTGGGGCATGTTTAAGGTTTCTGAGAATTATAGTTATCTAATGAGAATTGTGTTTCTATGATCAGCGACAATATTATGAGCACAGCAGGCGCTTAGAGAAAGGCAGCCACTATAGAGAAAGGAACCACATGGGAAAGCCTTCCCTGCCAATGGTCTTTTTTGTTATAAGTTTACTTTATTTTCGCTCCATCGGAAAGAGCTTTGTGCTTTCGGATTGTAGGAGGATTTGGCCACTGCTGCAGGGGAGTTTCAGATGTCAGTAGTTCGCATTTGTGAACTAACAGGTTCATCACTATGAAGGGAAATAGATACGGCTGTGTTCGTAGCAGCTGGACTCTAACTCTGGCTCTGATGTGTTTGAAGTGTGAACGAGGACAATGCATCTTTGAGCCTCATTTGTAAAATAACGTCCCAGACTAAAAGCGGCATTAAACTCCCATCTGAATTAAAATTCCGTGCATATAAATCAGTTGCCATGAAAATGTAATTTCCACTGGACACAGTGAAAGAAATTGTGGCAAAATCTTAAATTCTAACAATTCCTTGGAAGACAAAACTCCAGCGGCAGAAGGAGCAAAGCGGATTGGTGTGCTCTGCACACATTAAACACAGCATATTCCTATCTAACTGCTTTCCAACATGGCAACCCCGTTAGTGGTTTTAGCAAAGCCTCCGAGGGGAAGCAACAACAAACCCCATGTGGCGGAAACAGTTCCTCACAGAGAACCTCTGAAAGGAATCCACAAAGGCAGTTTTACTGTCTGGAAGACTTAAAGCTAAATTTTAAAGTTACATCAAAGGAATCAAGAAACTAAAACCAATCGTAGTTAATTCATCAATCAGGGGAAATGTGTCTTCCTACTCTCACCAGTTGTGCGCATTGTTGGAAGCACCCTGAAGTGTGGCTACTGTTTCCTGCCATAAACAAACTCAGACGGTTGCCAACAAGATAAATGTATGTGCAGCAACTGACAAATTAGAAAACATTGCCCAGCTGCTCTGGAGAACTGGGAGGAGAGCCCAGAAAACCTTCAGCTCTTTTTAGTTTAAGAGGCTGTTGGATACGGGGCCCTACAGAAACCATAGCTGTTATGATGATGTTATTCCAAGGATGAACCATAGGAAATGTATTTTCTTCTCCTATTTTCCTCTTTGAAATAGGGTCTGTGTATCCCAGGCTAGCCTTGAACTTGCTCTGTAGTCAAAGATAACCTAAAGTTTCTGATCTTCCTGCCTTTACCTTAGCAATGCTATGATTAGAGGAGTGCACTATTTTCTCCCAGTTGTTAAATGTTCGTATTGAGCGGACGTTTCATGCATGCTAGAAAAGCACTCTACACACTGAGCTAGATAGAGCCTTGGGAGCTTTTAATGAGTAAATGGTTTGTTCCATATCTTATTTTTCCAGTAAGTTCTTGGGAAAATATGCACATGTGCACACTCCTCGGCTCTCTCAGCCTTCAATTCAGGGATGCCAAGTAACAAACTCCCTCTGCTTTCCTGTTTCTGCTCTTAGTACCATGACCGACAGCACTCATCTCCTACCGAACTAAGGTGATTTTCTCCAGTTCGATCCATGAGAGAACTCTGCTATTTATGTGGTGGGAATCTGTTGACGGTTCCCTGTCCTTTAGATTCTTTACTGTTTGACTGTCTATGGCCTTGAATCTATTTTTGTTGTTTCATTTGTTTGCTTGCTTGTTTCTTTGTCTTTCTACCAGGATGGTCACTAGTTAGGATCTACAGCCGTGATGAAAGGTACTTGGAGATCTTTAGCTAGCTGCCATGATGCCCAGGGCTTGGCTTCTTAATTGTATTGCCACACTGCTCCTAGACTTACATCCCACAGGCTACTGGGAGCCACCAGCTGTGCACTGAGGATGCTGTACAAGTTCATCATGGGCACATACAGTGTTTATAAAGAATGGTTTAAGTCATGGTGCATACAGTGTTCATTAGACACTTCCATATCTATCTATCTATCTATCTATCTATCTATCTATCTATCTATCTATCTATCTATCTATCTATTTATCTATCTATCTAATCTATCTAATGGATGTTTTATATTTATATAGCACCTACTTCAAGAGCCTTAAAAGCTTTACAGACACCACCTATTATCCCAGAGCAAACCTAAGAGGCAGGTATCACACCTTTCACAACAGGAAGAGACTAAAGCTTAGTGAAGTTAAGTGGCTTCCCAACCTCAAACAGCTGAGTGCACTGGAGAGCCTAGAATGGAGTGCCTTAGCCTCCCAGCTCCCATGGAGAGTCTTTAATGAAAAGTATCTTTCACAAAAGTGTCAAGAGTGGCGGGCTGTGAAAATGAGACTTTCCTACTGTCATCAAAGAAAGAAAACCCCCACACTGACAGCTGAGATTTTAAGGATATCAGAGTATATTTCCTTCTTTCCCCTTTGTATGCCTCCTGTCTCCTATCTAAAGTAACCTTCTTAAAGGTAAAGTTCCAGAGACAGAAGAAGCCATGGGACTTAGATGTTTGTATCAATTTAGAATATTTGCTTTTAGTTACAAAAAGTCATTAAAACTTTTATTCTAATCTATAAAACATTTAGGGTGTGTGTGTGTGGGAGGAGTGCATGTCCCGTGTATGTGTTCAGAAGTGTGTGGAGGTTAAGGAAAACTGGTGGCAGTGAATTTTTTTCTTCTTACCATGAGGTTCTGGTGACCAAACTCAATTGTCAGGCTTGGCAACAAACACCTTTACTACCAAGACATCTCACTGAACTGAAACAAAGTCACAAATGCAGTCCAGCTGGCTTGGAACTTAGTATGTAGTCCAGACTGGCCCAAAGGCATGAAATTCCTTCTGCCTCAGCACCCTGAGTAAGAGGGTTATGGGTGTGAACCACAGTGCTCAGCTAAGTGTTTTTAAAGAAGCACAATTTTTGTAGTTAGAATAATTTGGCCAACATATCCCAAAATGTGATTCAGTGAACAGATATGCCAAATCAAAATACATTTAGTGTATCTGTCACCTGGCGTACATATTCCTAGGATAATCCTATGCTCTAAAGCCATAGTAAAATAAAATTTAAAAATGAGAGTTTTGTGGGCAGAATGGAATAAAGCACAAAACACCAAAAAGCAAAACAAAACAAAACAAATAAAAAAAACCACCATCACAATCCAAAGACATAAAGAAAAGCAGTAACAGCATTTTGCACAAGCACAATCTACCACAGCAACGCTTTAAGTTGGGAAGGAACTGTGGGTTGCCTATGGAAGTTTCAGGAGACTTCTCATAAGGTCTCAGCCCATGTGTGCTTGACTGAGCTCATGGAACAGGCAGTGCTAGCCAAGGTCACCTCTGGTGTCTGGGTGGTGTCCTCTAGGTCCTGTCTTTTCTCGGTTCAGCTGGATACAATTTATACAAACCTTCACAAAACCAAACCCCCAAATTGCCACATGCTCAAAATGTTCCCTGGCATCCCTTAAGTTTGGAATCAATTCATGTTTGGAACAATTGCTGTAGGGGAACACAATGTAAGGGTACAGACCTGGTGAGCAGAGTGAGAAGCACACCCTAGTCCCAGGGATGGAGCTAAGCGGCTTCTACAGTAGTAGAGCTGAGAAACTCCATCTGATCCTGCAAGCTCTAAACTTCAGGAGGGAGGCGAGCCTGGAATATTTTCGGAAACGATTTAACGTTGGAACCCTCTATTTTGAGGTGGAAGTGCAAACTTGTACAACCACTCTGGAAATCAATTCGGCAGTTTCTCAGAAATAGTTTTACCTCAAGACCCAGCTATACCACTCCTGTGTGTATACCCAAAAGATGCTCCACCATAGCACAAGGACAATTGCTCAACTATGTTCATAGCAGCTTTATTTATAATAGCCAGAAACTGGAAACAATCCAGCTGTCCGTCAACCAAAGAATGGATACAGAAAGTGTGGCTCATTTACACAATAGAATTCTACTCGGCTTCAAAACATGAAATATGCAGGCACATGGATGGACCTAGAAAACACATCCTGAGTGAAGTAACCCAGACCTAAAGGACATGCATGGAATGTACTTACACAGAGTGGGTATGCATGAATCTCAATCAGAAGGAGAAATAAAACAGTCATCAGAGTTGGATGGAGGAAGGGAACCGGGTGGAAGAGGAGAGGAGATGGGGGGTGGGGGTGGGAGGAATAATCTGTAGGGAGAGCCAGGAAGAGAGGGCAGGGAGACTGAATAGAAATTGGGGGTGAGTTGGAGGTAATCTCTAGGATGGGCCAGAGACCTGGGATGGGGGAGGCTCCAGGGAGTCCATGAGGGTGACTCTAGCTGAGACTCCTAGCTGTGGGGATAATAGAGCCTGAAGCGTTTTGTTTGTTTTGTTTTGTTTTGTTGCAATAAAGTTTTCAAAAATATTCTCAGTGTTCGTGACATGGCTGGTTATATAGTTCTGGTTCACAGTATAAAGGAGAAACAGAATAAAATGTCTACTTAGAGGTAGGTAATCTTTTCAGCATGACTTACCATAAATCTACATTTATACTTAATAGATAAAAATGAGATTTTTATAGGTATTGGATTTTTATCAGATTTTCATTTGATCCTAATGTCCGAAACCAAAACCTTCTTCATGAAAACACAGAAAAGGGAGTATGCAGACACTTTGATACTAATGTGTACTTTACTGGTTTAAAATTTACATCATCTTATTTAAATTTTCATCCACGTCTTTTTATTTCTTTATTTCTTGAATGAAAAGCTTTTTTTAAAGGTGTGGGAAAAACTACAAAATAGTTAGTCATTCATCTAGAAGTCTGTTACAGGGGATGGTTGATAGAGACTAATCTAATTTAATTATTTTAACATAAAAGGTAAGGATGAGAAATAATCTTAGTAAAAAATACTAAAGTAAGGACTAGTGAAAAAAATCCCTCACCAAGTAAATCCATACCACTAGCAACATGTGTTAACATTATAATATATACAACATGAGACAAATTAACTAATGTGCCAAGCAATTTCGGAAGAAGCCAGGAAACCACTAAATTACAAAAGTTTAAAAAGTGAACTTTGTGGCTTTTTAACCAGCTTGGTCTGTGTCCTTGAAAATCAATTGCCAGAAAGATACCAAAAAGCATCTCTTACCAGGAAGTTTAGAGGCAACCTGACTTGTAAGTCCTTAGAAACCTCTTAGACTCTTTACGGAGAAGCAACTCAGCTTACCTGAGTTGAACCCCCAAAGCCAGACTTCCAGGGCTTTTTCCTGACCCAGAATGTGCCCTCTAAGAATAGACTTTGCCCCCAGTGGCATTCCAAGCAACTGTTAATCTTATGGTTGCCTGACATGTTGGGTACAACTTAGAGAAAAGAGCTTAAAATTTTAAAGGCAAGTGAGGGAAGAGGGTCTCCATAGAGACAGATCAAATGAGCTCTGAGAATATAAAAAGTTGTGCTGCTTGTAGAGCTCTGCATAAGGTCTCGAAAGAGCTGAGAATGCCCTAAGTCCTCACCTCTGGTTGATTTCTCCTCTGTGCAAACAGAAGTAAGGGGAGGGAAGGCTGCCAAGGGAGGGGTTGTAGAACAGTGCCGGTTTGCTTCAACACACAAGACTGGGAGACTTCCTGTTTGTAGCTGCCTTAGTCCTTCACTCACTGACCAGTAAGGTCACAAATCAGATGATTTATTGGGCACACGAGACAGACCAGTGTAGACCTCCCTCTAAGTCACCGGTGAAGCAACAGCGGCAACCAACCACCGTAACGAAAAGCTTTCCGTAAGAGGTAAATATGGTTTTCAGAATAGCTGCGACATACCCATATGTCCAGTTCTGAACAAAAATGAAAAGAAGTAGGAAAGGAAATAAGAAGGTATGACTGGACATAGAGGGGAAAGTGGCCATTAAAAGTTATTCTTGGGAAAGCCTCTGTGTGCGAGAGTCTTTAAGCCAGTTATGACGAACACCTCCTATCACTCCTATAGGAGTAACATTTCATCACAGGCGACTTCAGTAAAGCAATATAAACCTTCATGATGCTGGGGTAGCAAATGCTTTCTTCGCTGTGAAAAACCCAGACCTTCTGTGCCCCGAGAGGAAGGGCACAAGGGCAAGAGCTACTTAGAAAGATTATTCAGGTAACCACGTGATGCTTCTGTGGATTTCTTCTCTATCACTCATTCACGGGTTAGATAACTCCCCATGGGAGAAAGTGTGAAAGGGAAAACAAATACGTAAATCATCCTTCTTAAGGGCTCTAGGAAAGTGTCTGGAGGTGATTGCTGTCAGATGCTGTAACAGCTGAACCACTTGGGGGTTTACAATAGTCAAAGCTGTCCCTTGTTTCTAGGACATTGAGGGTAGTTGGTCAGCTCAAGACGGAAGGTATGCAGAGGGGGGCTCTTTTCTGTACAGTCACTTAGTAGGGGCTTCTATGCCATAAAGCTTCTAGAAACTCTGTAGTCATTTGCCAGACAGGAGAAAGAGCAGAATCAAGAGGAAGGTGGCCCAATGTGTACCAACTTCTGTACTGTCTATTAGCCAGAATTCAGTAGTAGGCTCTACTCAGTTCCAGAGTTGCATGGCAACCCTAATTTAGCACAGTGTTCTGAAGCAGTGGTTAGCATGGTCTCTAACACACACACACAGACACACACACACACACACACACACACACACACACACGCACGAACGCACACGAATGCACGCATGCACGGAACGGGGAGGGGGTAGGGTTGGGCGTTCAGAGCTAAGCGCCAATCTCTTCACAGCAGCAGGCATGAATGTGCACCCACTGGCCCTGGCCTGAGCAAACACACAGCCGAACTATGTATTCATAGTTTCAATGTGTGAAACTGTGGAAGAAAAGAAATTAAACAAAATTAAAAAAAACCAACAGAACTCTATCTTTCAAAAACAACCAACCAACGACAAAACCACCACAAAATCCTATCAACCAAACAATAGCAACAACAACCAAAAAAAAATTTTTTTTCAGAATATTGTCACGTTGTTGATTTGTCTAAGTTCACAGTCAATAGGCTTTTATTAATGCCACTGGAACTTTTTAAATACTGTGAATACAAACTTTTCCAGCTGTTATAGCAGAAACTGCAAATGGACAAACAGCTACCAGCACGCCAGAAGTGAACCCAGTCTTCATCTCTGGCTGTGCCGTAGTTCCCCACAGCATACCCATCTGTCTAATTAAACCCTGCCTGCATTTCTAGTCTTTCAAACTGAACCTTCGCTCATTCAGTGGGGATCCTGGGCAGAGGGACAGCGTCTGCGTCAGGAGCCAGGACAGAGTGCTTTTCATTTTTTTATCCGCGCGCGCATACTTGCAGCCCCGTCTCAAGGAGTGAGCCTGGCTGATCCTCGAGGATTTAAGGAGTATCACAGGATGTGCTCGAACAATCAAGTCATTTCTCTTAAAACTTGGAAAGGAAAATCCAGTGTCTTACAGGCTGCTTCCTTCCCACCCCAGCAGCCCTGGCCATTGAGCTGGGTGCTGCCCTGTAATCAATCTGGGCAAGATCGATGTCTCAGAACCACTGAGCCTGGATTGGTCAGAAGGAAGCAGAGGAGGAGCCATTCAGAACAGTTCCCCCACCTCCGTAGAACCTAAGAAATCAGCAGCCCGCACCAGGCTGCGCTGGCTCACGGGGATGCTCGGGAAGCTCAACTTCTGAGAGGCTGCGCTGTGAGTGTGGGCGCGCAGATGCAGACGCGGCTGCCAGCTCTCCAGCGACTCTCAGGAAAAGGACTCTGAAAAGACCCCGAGTGAATACTACGGCTAAAGGGAAAGCCACAAAAACGAACTGCAGACTGGTCAGCCGAGAGTGAGCTTTCAGTAGCGCCAGCTTCTAAAGAAATGATGAGCAAAGCTGAACCCAGAAGAGACCAACAACTCCTTTGCAAGCTCCGCTGCTTCTGACCCTGTTCACCGCAGGCGCCAACTGCAGCCTCCCAACTTCTACAGGCAGACAGGCTGGGAGAAAAACCACTCGGGGCTTCCCTGACCTAGGAGGTTGGACCACTTCAAGGAGGATTCGAATCCAGCTGCTGCAGGAAGATGAACTCCACCCACCACCATGGCATGTATACTTCCCTCCACCTCTGGAACCGCAGCAGCCACGGGCTGCACGGCAATGCCAGCGAGTCTCTGGGGAAGGGGCACTCAGACGGAGGATGCTATGAGCAACTTTTTGTCTCCCCCGAGGTGTTTGTGACTCTGGGTGTCATAAGCCTGTTGGAGAACATTCTAGTGATCGTGGCGATAGCCAAGAACAAGAACCTGCACTCACCCATGTACTTTTTCATCTGTAGTCTGGCTGTGGCGGACATGCTGGTGAGCGTTTCGAACGGGTCAGAAACCATCGTCATCACCCTGCTAAACAGTACGGACACGGACGCCCAGAGCTTCACCGTGAATATTGATAATGTCATTGACTCTGTGATCTGTAGCTCCTTGCTCGCATCCATTTGCAGCCTGCTTTCCATTGCAGTGGACAGGTATTTCACTATCTTTTACGCGCTCCAGTACCATAACATTATGACGGTTAGGCGGGTCGGGATCATCATCAGTTGTATCTGGGCAGCTTGCACAGTATCGGGCGTTCTTTTTATCATTTACTCGGACAGCAGCGCTGTCATCATCTGCCTCATTACCATGTTCTTCACCATGCTGGTTCTCATGGCCTCTCTCTATGTCCACATGTTCCTGATGGCGAGGCTTCACATTAAGAGGATCGCTGTCCTCCCGGGCACGGGTACCATCCGTCAGGGTGCCAACATGAAGGGCGCAATTACCTTGACCATTCTGATTGGAGTGTTTGTTGTCTGCTGGGCCCCGTTTTTCCTCCATTTACTGTTCTACATCTCTTGTCCTCAGAATCCATACTGCGTGTGCTTCATGTCTCATTTTAACTTGTATCTCATACTGATCATGTGTAACGCTGTCATCGACCCTCTCATTTATGCCCTGCGGAGTCAAGAACTGAGGAAAACCTTCAAAGAGATCATCTGTTTCTACCCCCTGGGAGGCATCTGTGAGTTACCTGGCAGGTATTAAGTGGGGACAGAGTGCATACTAGGTAGAGACCTGCAGAATTTGTCACTCAGGCACAACCTGAGCAGTGTACTTCCCAACAGCTGCCTCTACTGTATAGTGCTTTGGTTGGAAAATATCTACTGTATAAAATGTAAGTTTATGACTTTTGACGTGGGGAAAAAGTCTCAACGTGTTATGTTTATTGACCTTACTTTTTTTGTGTGTAAACTGCTTATTTATGTTCTACAGCGTGGGCGCTATGGAGTTCCATAAAAGAAAAAGACACCCTTATTAAAACTTTGACAGTGTTTCTTTCCATGTTATTTATCAAGAGTCAACCCTTGTTCTTTCTGTGGTAGCAGAAATCAGAGCCTTCTGAAAAGCTGTTTCCATTGCATCACCCCCACAGCACAGCAGAAGCCTGATTCCACTGTTTATGGGGAAATATTTAAACACTGGATGCTCGATCATTTAATGAGTCAGCTCTACTCGTGAAATTTCAAGTAACTGAATAAACGCTTACCTATTATCCTTTCTGTTCAAATATACCGATGCTTCTTTTTAAATAAAAGGGAAAGGGGGGGGGGAGAGAAGCAGCTACTGAGGAGAAGGTGAGATTTCAGACACATGCCTTTCCTCTCCAAGATGGAAAGATTCACTGCCCGAGACTCGGAGCTCACAGAGGCAACTCAGCTGGGGTAGAGGAAATGCCCACTATTAATGTAAACTGCCCATGCCATGCTGAAATTCCCTATGCCAAATGATGCCCCACTCTAAGTGTCCAAACAGAATGAATTCTTTCTGGCCTCTTACCAGGGATCCTGTTTCTACAGAAGCATCCAGAAGAGTTGCTTCTGGACCGAGAGGTCCAGCATTCATTTCATCTTAGAGTTGAGAATGAGTTATGTTATCTCTCATGTGGCGGGGACTTCTTGTTCCCTTTCTGATCATTTTTTGAGCTGGGCTCGAAGTGCTGAAGATCAAGCACTTTAATTCCCAAGCCAAATCCACATCACAAAACGTTTTGGGACAGCGCTTGTAAATATCTACCCATGTGGGACCCTGTGGTTCTTGCGCATAGTGAGAAGGTAAGAAGACACACATGGGGTCCGGGAAAGGACAATAAAACACTCTGGTGTTCTTAGTCACATCTTGGGATTGGGAATGCTTGTTTCATCCAAAATACTACCAAAGGTGTGGTCACCGAGCAACCAAATCTATGCTTTCTAGTCTGTGTATACTTTGAAATAGAAGAGATAAAGTCTACACTAAGCCTATGATTAGAGGCAAACTTTCCTGGGATTTAATTGATAGTGTCTCCAAATACCCATAGGCAGAGATAACGCCTAGCAGTACATTCAAATTAAAATGTAAATTTGTCACCTGTTCGTCCTAAGCCTGAGACGCACTGAGGGCATTCAGGAGCGAGTACATACCAAAGTGTAATGGTAAGGCCAACTGTTTGAAGGCACTAACCTCTGAGGCACACTGCCACTGCATTCATAAGATTAGCTGAGCATACAATCAGCTTGTGTGTTGACCTTTCTTCCCAGAAGGAAGAGGGTAGGGTGTGTCATTGGATCTTCTGTGTAGCCACTCATTCTTCCCAGCCATTCATTTGTGTGTAACTTGGACATAACAGAACTCAGGTGAGAAGAAAAGGGGGGAGAGGGTGCCACCTATGTAGCTGTGGGGAAGCTGTCATCCATGATGAGAGAAGACTGGCCAGTGTGACTGCTTTGTGGTCACATACACAATTGTGTCAGCAACCCTTCACCCATGCTCTTTAAGTAAGCCTAACAAACTCATTGGGTCTCCAGCATGAATGTTTCTGGAATCATATGTGGGTCTGTGAGTGGACCCATAGGAGGAAGGGGGAGATATCGTTCATGTTTCCCCTAAGGAAGTAATTTTCACAACAGCACCATTAACCAATGGTTCTAAGACTGGGTTTTAACCACACTACAGTGCTTCTATTTTAAACAAAAATGAGTGTCAGGTTTCTTATAATCAACAAAGCCTGCTGAAATTTGGATCTGGAATGTTCTTCTAAGGTTCATGCAGGAAAGACTTGCTCTCCATGGTGGTGCTACTGGGAAAGGGCAGAGTCTTTAGGTGACCGGACCTAATTGGAAGACTTCCAGTCCTTAGAGTGTATTCTTGAAGGGGACAGTGGGACTGTGGCTCATGCTCTTGCTCTCTGAGGCCATAAGATGAGTGCTTTGAGTCCAGCAGGAGCTGCTTCTCCATGAAGAGCTGCTTCACCACAGGGCCAGCACAATCAGGCTAGTCAGTCTTCTACTGTAAAACTCCAAGGCTAGCCAACTTGAACCTTTCACACTTTATAAATATCTCAAGTGTTTTTGATGGTCATCAGAAGCTGAGCCCAAAACAATAGTTGTACCCAGGTGGGTTTTTTTTTCTGTTATCATTTCTAATTTCACACAATGACCCTGAGAGATCCTAAGACTAAGAGACATGAAGAACATCATACACACACCCCGTCTCTGCAGCTCTGGTCTTTCCAAACTAGCTTACTTCTCTTCACGTGTCAACTCGGACACTCAGAGGGAAGGCCTGACTGTTCCTTCATGCTCACATGGTTTTTTGTTTTTTTGTTTGTTTGGGGTTTTTTTTGTTGTTTTTTTGTTTTTTTCTGGAACAGTGTGTAGTGTTAGCACATCCATTTGTTGTTGACCAGCTATGTACCTGAAAGTTCCCACTGCGTTTACAGTACCCTGTGGGTCTCCAGTGTCTTACCATGCTCTCTTCCTAACTTGTTCTGTGCTCCAAACCTTCCTTGGGGATATTAATTCCCAATACTCTGTTAAAAAAAAAAATCTAGCCCCTAAGGGGAAGACCAACAGAATCAACTAACCTGGACCCTTGGGTCTCTCAGAGACTGAACCACCAACCAAAGAACATACATAGGCTTGACCTAGGCCTCCCTGTACACATGCAGCAGATGTGGAGCTTGGGCTTCCTGTGGGTCCCGAACAACTGGGACTGGGGCTATCCCCAAAAGCTGTTGCCTGTATGTGGGATATGTTCTTCTAGCTGGGCTGCCTTGTCTGGCCTCAGTGGGAGAAGTGCCCTAGTCTTGCAGAGACTTGAAGTGCCAGGGTTGGGAGAGGGGGTACCAAGGGCCCCCCACCTGCTCAGAGGAGGAGGAGAGAGGGGATGGGGAAGGACTGTGGGAAGGGGTGACGGAGGGGAGCAGTGATGGGATATAGTGAATAAGTAATGAATGAATGAATGAATGAATGAATGAATACATCTAGTTTTCTGTAGAGGGACACCCCTTACTCAAGTGACCTCTGATTGTTAGCTAGTATCCTGTAGTGTTTAGAGTTCCAGGTTCTCCAAATGAGTTGGTATGGGGTCATTGTGATGAACTCATAGGTGAAATTCTAGGCTTAGCAAATAAACATATTTTGACAGGGGAGAATACAGGGTAAGAATTGAGATGGAGAGTTTGGGGGGTTAAGAAACTTGATCTGCATAAAATGAAGACACCACAGTACACGATCTATTGATCAGATGTGGAGGAATGCTTGCTCCAGTTAGAGAACTTTAAATACAGTAAGGACAGATAATTGTGTTTCAGAGAATTACCTGACAAGCTTCACAATGGGGAGATCAGATTGTATTTGTGTTCCCCTAGGCCTGCCTTTAATGGGAACACATTGGGAAAAGACATAAAATGTTAGCCAACCATGATACGTAGATTCCAGATTGACTCCCATACCCTGAATGGATCCATACTTCAGCCTCGCTTTCCTGACTGCCTCTGTATGCTCCATTTCCCATAATTCCACTGAAGCTCCTTTGGAAATAGGGATCTGATGACCATATTTTCTTCCCGTGGAGTCTTATCTATAAAGTAGATTAAAATACATCTAATACAAACCATAAATAAGGAAAGTGTGCTTGATTTCTGGAAATGGTTTCTCAGGAGATTCTACTTGGAATCTCCACTATCCCATCTATTCAATAGTTGGGGCTGAACCTTCTTAGTCTGGCTGCTTAGTCCTATGTTGTGCCCGGCTACTGGATGGTTTCAAGGTGGGACAAAAGGGAGAAGAAAATGAGTTGGGCTTAGCTGAGTCACACACAGGGATGTGGGACCAGCAACCCGTAGCCACCCTTCCGAAAATCCATGGTTAATAACTAGAGATATAAAATCACAGCTCAAATGAATAAGGTTAAGATCCACCACACTTCATCAGATAATCCTGGCTTTACTAGGGATGGTAAAAGTAATCTGTAATAGTATCCACTGGTCCATACAATGACAGAGTGAGGAGATAAAGCTGCTTGTCTCTAAGCACACTGTACCAACTAAACCTCACACAAATGAGAAGCCTTCTTGCCCACAGAATTAAGGAGAGAGCACATATGGTCTCTAGTAAGTGGAAATCAAGGTATCACTTTCTGTCTGCAACACCCTCTCCCCTTCCCCCATGAAGCATCTCCTAGAAAAGTAAACAGTAGTCTATGGTCTACTGCACGAGCTCAAAGCAGCTGGCCATCAGCTAACAAGGCTAGGGCATGAGCTTCCTGGTGGAGAAAAAACTAAAAATGCATGAAGAAGAGGAAATGAACGAAAGGATGCTTACCAGGCTGTGGATCAGTCATGTTAGCCTGACTGTCAAAAAGTAACCGGGGAGGTAGATAATTGAGTAAATAAATCCATCAAATGTGTGTAACAGAGACTTTAAACAATGATCAATCCACCCTGATTATTGGCTCCAGAATTTCTTCTCTATACGGAGACCGAAGACAGAATGTGTTTCAAGAGAGTCACGAGGGACTCTCTTGAAGCCTTTTTTGTATAGCTGTCACCTTTCACTTGCATGGGGTATCTTCTTGAAATGTTCCTGGAGGGAAATTTTGGTAGTGTGGCCATTAGCTGATTCCGTCATGTAAGTGTCCTCGCTGTTAGAAGACAAGGGGAAGGGAGCCCTGTCCGCTCATTACCAGTCCACTCATGGAGTGTTATTCTAGCACCTGTTTAAATTCTAGCACCTATTCTAGCACAGGCTATTTTTTCCTTCAATTTTTTCTCTTACCCATCTAAAGGGATATTGTCTGTGTTATAGAGTCTTAATTAGTGCCTCTTAGCTGGCTTTATGCTCTTACTTCCTTTGTGTTTTTTTTCTACCCAATTTGCTCTGTTGTGACATGGTAATACATGACAAAAAAAGGTAAACAATAAAATAGATGTAGACGGTCACATTAGTTCTCAGATTTAGTCCAGTTTTGCTTTGAGGGGCTTGAGATAGGAACGTAGCCTGCTGCATTGAGCACTGATTGTCTGGCATCACAGAAATCTTCCTGGGCAGAACACACATCTACTTGAAATCAAAGGAGAGTAGAAGGACCATACACTTGCTGCAAAGATAATACAGTGTAGTTATCCAGGGCTCAGAAGTGGACTTTCATCAGGGATCCCTATCATGGCATCAGGAAAGGGATAAAGGAATAAGGAAAATTCACCAAAATCAGTCAGTTTAAAGTACAAACACATGTGTGTTCTTGAACCATACCCAAAGAAGAAAAGTAAAAGTTGCCCACAAAATAATCACTAAGATTTTAATTGTAGCATTATATGGAGCACTGAAAATGTCAGTCTTATCAAGTTGGGGAGAGTGCCTAAAGATAGATGAAATGCATTCAGATTCGTCAACAAAGCAGCAGGACAAACAGCTCTGGGTCCTTTTACCTTTGAATGTAAATTGATCAGTTGCCTCGAAGATGTGTAGAGAACATGTATTAAGAACCAACAATAGTTGATTTTTGGTTTTGTTGTTACAATTGAATATGGAATTTCTACTGTTAGGTTAAGATGCCACAAAGTCCACATCACCTTCTGGAAACATCAATCTAAAGGCCACCAGTGCAACATCCCATGTATTTAGACCCCACAAACACCAATGTTTATGCACCATTTCATGACTATTTCATTTAAAAATTTTGAGAGACAGGAAGTGGGGAAATACCTTACAATAATGTTCTGGTATCACACACACACACACACACACACACACACACACACACACACACACACACCTATCTACTTTTACTATATTACTGTTAGTTTGTGGGGAGAATGTAAACATTAATGAGATTGTTTTAAATGAGATCAGATGTTTTTCCTGTGTTGGGAATCAAGCTCATAGCCTTGCACATGCTAGGGAGGGGGTTTGTCATTGAGCTGCACTCCAGCCTGAGAGCAGATCTTAAATATCAAGGCTACAATGTCAACGTAGACTCAGAGAAACTCTTCTTTTGCCCAGAAGCAGCAGGAGCAGTGTTTGGCTCCCATCCTTCTCTGCAAGTAAACCCACTTCTCCCAGTCACAGAGACTGGGCACTGACGCGTTCTCACCTCTATTTTCAATGCATGATTTTGCTACTTCATTTCTTCATCCTTAACTATACCAGAACGCTTGCCTGATTCATATTTTTTTTTGCCTGATTCATATCTTAAGGGAACAAGAGATAATTAAATAAGATTAAAGATGTAGAGATTCCATAAAGCAGTAGATGACATATGCATGCACTAAAAATTAGCACAATCATAACACCGTTTTGAACAAAAGTAAATAGATACGTTACTAGCTGCACACATTGATCGACGTGTTGGGGTTTGGATTAAGTACATGCGATAATTTAATTGGGGCTTGACTTTTGTTATGAACAAATGCACTTAGGTATAATAGATATGGCAGGGGCATGCAAACTCTCATCCGACAATTCCTTATCATCAATATTACAAATTGCTTCTGAAATTTGCAGCATCAAATCCGATATCGTAAAAGGCTAATTAGAAAGATAGTGCACCAAAAATAAAACAATCGATTAGCATATTTTAGAACCAATGCTTCATGCCATGAATTTTAAATGTTAACATAAAGTGATTTCTATCTAAGTTGATGTTGCTAAGTTACACCCAGCTGTCTCTGAGAGGAGAAAAGGAGCATCTTTCTGAACTGACTATTGGTTCAAATCCCAGATCCCTTGCACCCTGGACTTCATTTTCCTAACCTTGGCAATGAGGATCCTAACTATTATTCCATCATACGTTGTCATGGACACTTGAGAATTTAGATGTCCAGCTAGTATAGATCGAGTGTAGGACTTCTCACTATGGGCAGCCATAATACAGTGACTAATCAAAGCGTTGTGGAAATTTCAACACACTTGGTCCAGGGGGTGGAACCATTAGGAGGTGTGGCCTTGTTGGAGTAGGTGTGGTCTTGTTGAAGTAAGTGTGTTGAAGTAGGAAGGCTTTGAGTGAGCTTCCTCCTAGCTGCCTGAGGATGCCAGTCTTCCCCTGTTTGCCTTTGGAACAAGATGTAGAACTCTCAGCTCCTTCTACAACACTGTGTCTGCTGGGGCACCGCCATACTTCCTGCTACGACAATAATGGACTGAACCTCTGAACCAGTAAGCTCACCCCAATTAAATGCTGTCCCTTATAAGAGTTGCTGGGTCATGGTGTCTCTTCACAGCAATGAAACCCTAACGAAAACAAGTGTGCTCAAGGGACTTTCTGACTGTTGGTCCTAGAAAAGCTGAAACAGTGGTAGGAACAGGGTAGGTTAACAGTGGATATTCTGATAACTCAGCATAGAGAGCCAGGGTTCATTCAAATCTGGTCTCACCATCTCTCTTGCTTCTAAGAGGTGGGATGAGTAAAAGCAAACCGTTTACTTGTAATAAGTTGTTTTAAATATGCAGAAAATTTGAATATTCCAAAACCATCTGTTTGAGATGTGAATGGAATCTGGTCAGGAAGCCAGGTTATTTCACCACCTACCTCGCTAACATCTGATGTTAACGGGTAGGTTTAGTGTAGCTTTGATGTTATCTTGTAGCTCAGGCCAGTGTCCTGTATACTCTTTTCATTGATGAATGGATACAATGGGTGTTATTGCTAATGTTCTTAGCCAGCAGGAAACCATTTGATGTAACAAATTAAGAATTCCTAATGCCTTCTAATGCTGCCACTGAAGAGACTGAGATCAGCTTTGTTCTAAGTCAGAAATTGTCACATTTGGCCCTGGTTAGTTAAATTAATAATTACCACTTATAATTATGAAGTGTTACCACCGTCAAGAGACACCTGGAGGATCCTCGAATATAATGCCAAGAAGAAAATGTCAGCAGCTTAGGTAGTGATTTCTGAAGTGAGGTCTGGCCTGGGGCTGCATCACGAATGAAAGTCAGAGTTTGATTCTAAACCTATCACTGTACAGTATGAGACACTCCGCTGGGAGATGCACATCACCATGGACCTCAACTCCAAAGTGAAAAGATAAGAACAAATTTGTTATAATTGCAATAGAGAAAAAAATCAAAATTTTGTTGGTTTTGAATTTAAGTGTACCTGACTTGTATATTGAGTTTTCAAATTTAATAATAATTACTGGAGTGGGAGTTAGCTAGGTTGGTAAAGTACCCGCAGTACAAGCAGAAGGATGTGTGCCCCTTAGAGCCCTAGAAGCCACATACAGCAGGAGTGGAGGTGGGTTCCTGTATCCCTAGCACGGAAGGAGCACTGACAGACAGACAGACTCCCGAAACTCATTGACTAACAGATACTGTCAAACCCATGAACTTGAGGTTCAAAGAGAAATTCTATCTCAAAAAATGGAGGTGGAGACTGATGAAAGGCATGCAATGCTGACCTTCGGCCTCCATACTCATGTGAACACATGCATATACACGGATAAGTACAGACCACACACACATACACACACACACACACACACACACACACAAGTACACACAAAACACATACAACACAAAACACACATACAACACAACACACACATACAACACAACACACACATACAACACAACACACACACATACAACACAACACACACATATACAACACAATGCACCCATACAACACAACACACACACAGACCACACACACACAACACAACATAAGACACATACAACACAACACACACAACACAACACACACATACAACACAACATACACACAGACCACACACACACAACACAACATAAGACACATACAACACAACACAATACACACAACACAACACAACACACACATACAACATAACACATACACACACAAAGACATACTATTTTCATTTAAAATCACACATACTTTCTATTTTATTTATAACTAGCAATATAGTAGCATAATTGTGTGTATGCCTGGAACAAAATTACCTATCAATTATGTAATATTCAATAGTTACACATAGTGCGTAATGATCAGCTTAGGATAATTAGCCTTTCCATTGTAGACTCCATCTCTTCAGAAAACATACTAAAACTTCTTGATGTTAACTTTCCCCTACTGCACCCCACTTTGCCACAGAGCATTGACACTTATTCCTCTTCTCCATTGTAGTCTCTGTTCCCTACTCCTTCCCTCACCCATCTCTCCTCCTGGCCTCAGGAATCTTCTCCCTTCAGTGAAGTTTCCTTTGGAGCTTTCACATGAGTGGTAATGTCCTGAATTTGTCTTTTTATGGTTTATTTACTTAATATGTCATCTATAAGCTCCAATGTATCTTATACAAATGATCGTGTTTCTTTCTTTTTGTGGCTGAATAATATTCTTTTGTGCATAAATTCTGAATTTTCTTCGTTCATCTGCCAAGGAAAATTCCTCAGTTGATTGCATATCTTGGTTGCTGGGAATAAGGCCACATGTTCATGAGAATGTAGACATCTTTTTAACATGCTATTTCAATGTCTAGGATGGGGAAGCCGTGTCACATATTCGTAGTGTTTTGGGTATTTAGAAGAGCCTACGTATTTGCCTTTCTAATGGCGCACTAATTTTGAATTCCTTCCAACCGTGAGAACAAGTTCCTTTTTTTCCCATGTCCTTGCCAGCACTTGTTTTTATTCTGTTGTAGTTTTTGACAATAGCCACCTGATTAGGGTGGAATGATCCTCTGCTTTCAATTGGCATCTCCATCGTGACTAAGTGACACAGAATATTTTTTACACACTTATTGGTCACTTGTGTCGTTTCTTTGAAAAGCAGCTATTGACTTCGGTTTGGTTTTTCCATTAATTCACTTATGTATTCACTTTAATATCTTGATCGCAACCCCCAATCTCCTCCCAGTCATCCTCTCACACGGCCCCAACACCCTCCTTACCTTCTCCTCTGAAAATCGGAGGAAGCCTGGGTACCAATCCACCCTGGCCCCTCAAGTCATTGCAGGACTAGGCACATTCTCTCCCACTGAGGCCAGACAAGGCAGCCCCATTAGACAAACAGGATCTATAGGCTGACAATGGAGACATGATGAACCCCTGCTCCGCTTGTTGGGAGAACTCATGAAGACCAAGGTGCACATCTGCTACATATGTGCAGGGGCCTAGGTCCAGCCCTTGGATGCTCTTTGTTTGGTGGTTCTCTAGGAGCCCCCAAGGGTCTAGGGTAATTGAACTTGTTGGTCTTCTTCTGGAGTACTCATCTCCTCCAGGTTCCCCCAACTCTTCCATAAGACTGCCCAAGCTCCCTCTGTTTGGCTGGGGGGGGGTGTCTCTGCATCTGTTTCAGTCAGCTGCTGGGTGGAGCCTCTCAGAGGACAGTTATGCTAGACTCCTGTCTGCAAGCATAACAGAGTTTAAGCTGAATTACTGGGGGTTTTGTTGTTAAAGATTTTTAACTTTTTATGTATTCCAGATATTTGACCGTAGTCAGATGTTGGTGGTAATATTTTTTGCTCTCATTTTGTAGGCAGTGTCTTATGGAGTTGATTTTTGCTTTTGCTGTGTAGAAGCTTCTATATTGATAGGCCACTGTTTCTGCCTTTATAACCTGTACTTTGGAGGTCTTCCTCATTCATGTCTTGAGGTCTTCACCTGTTTTCTAATCATTTCAAAAACACAGCTTGACAATGGGGTCCAAACTTTTCATTGTGTGGTTAATTCTATCAGCTAACATTTGCTTGAGAATTTTCATGTTCCTGTTTATCAGGGCAAAACGTCCATGGTTTCATTTTTCTACTCTGTCTTTAGCTGGTATCAGACCAGGACGTTCTTGTGGAAAGGGTTTGAAATCAGTCCCTTCTTTTCCATTTTACAGACTAGTTTTAGTGGAATTAACACTACACATTTATGTATCAATAGACTACCGTGAAATCAATTAATTTATGTTTGATTTTCATCTATGCGTATAAATTTTTAAAGACATAAGGATCTGCTCCCTTCTGTTTTCTTTCTTCCCTCCCTGTTTGTCCTCTCTTCCATTAAGTATATGAAGCTTAGCATATAAGACTGTGAGTTTTGAGATGCCCTTTGGGAAGCATAAGGAGAAGTCCAGTTTCTATGAGGTCATAATACTCAGGAAATATAGGCAGACAGGATGGAATTATTTTCTCTCGCTTAGTAGACTTTTTGAGAAACTGTTTAACCTCACATACCTGTGGGGACACACACACACACACACACACACACACACACACACATCATGTGTATATATAGAGATAACAGCCAATCATCATTTGAGTGATCCCTCGTGTATCTTGCAGCCTATTACTTTTTGTCTATTGTCTCCTAGTGCGATCCCACTCAAATGGAAATCCCACTACTGTACTGCAATTGCTCCTTCTGCCATAACTAAAATCTTGGCAGCCAGCGGGCATTAGTCATGATCTAAACTCTGTGTGTGTGCGTGTGTGCATGCGTGCGTGCATGTGTGAGTTTGTGTGTGTGTGTGTGTGTGTGTGTGTGTGTGTGTGTGCTTCTTTTTCCCTGGCTCTGACTCCTGGTTCAAACATCCCTTTCTTTTGATGCTGCCCCAGAACACTCAGTCTTCTACAGCTCAACACTTCATGCTCTAGCTGTGCTCACTCAGTTGATAATCCTAAAGGTCTTGAAGCTTTGAAACACCACTGTTGTCTTAGGAGCATTGGCAACTGGGTTTTGTCAATTAATCAATTAGAACTGGTTTTCCCATTTTATAGTTCATTTCAAACTCTCAGGATAGAGGGTTGGCCTTGACAATGAATCTTGTGCCTCTTTTTGTCATTTTCTTGTGACTAGACCCAATTTCAGGTCCATCAACTGTAAGAAACATCCTTGTTTTTAAGCTTGCTCATTGATAGCTTACTTTCAACAGAACAGCCTCAAAGCATTCGTTTGATCCAGACATTGGACTGCATCATTTCTCTCCCTTTCTTACTCCGAGGAGCCCCAGCAAGTCTGGAGATCTCCCTGATTGCATTAGACAGACCAGGTCATGCCCACTTTAAGAATTCTGCATTGCCCTTCCAACTACCTTTCAGGAAAACTATGTCCTAACTATTCAGACAGCTGACTCCCTCAGCCCCTTCAGGTTTTGCTGACATAGACCCTCATTAAAGGTTACTCAGGGAAGCATTTTTTTTAAATAACAGCCCACCATGATAGTCTAAGACTTTTGTTGTTCATTACCTTTCTCACAAGTGTCTACAAATGACACTGATCACCAAGGTATCGTGTTTATTGTTTTCCTCCATTCATGAACACCCAATACTGGGAGAGTACAAAGGACTTCATTTTCTTCAGTGATGAATTCCAAGAGCCTAAAATGGGAATCGGTTATGGTAAGAGCTTAATAGAAACTTGCTAAGGACACCCAAATGGAAAACGTAAAGACAAAAGCAAGGAAAGCAGGTGGACTGGCTTGTTAGGAGCATATTTTAAAGGTCACTGCAGCCGAGCCTGATGACTTCACTTCCCGTGACCTACAAGAGACCCAACTCCTGAAAGTTGTCATCTGACCACCACACGCAACTGTGCTGTGCGACCTCCCACTTGTACACAGTAAATAGATGAACAATTAATAAACAGACAAATGTAATAAAGAGAAATACAGTTTAAGGGCATAATGAACATATAATTAATAAAGACAGTATAGCACGTGTGGTAGCAAATAATCCTAATACTGGGAAACGGAAGTGGGAAGACTGGGAGTTCAAAGCCAGCATTGGCTACATAGAGTTTGGAGGCATCCTGGGACCCATGACACTTCCTCAAAAGGAAAACACAAAAGAAACACCAGAGAAGGTGGTGTTACACCTGAAGCCAAAGGAAAATCGTGTTTCAAAGAATGAAATGTCAATCATTTCAGCAGCACAAGACAGGAATAGTATTTAGTTTTCCAACCAGGGATCTAGCGCGTTTTATCCGAGGCTGGGACTCTTACAAAGATGACTGAGAACTTTGGGGAAAGAATTAAAAAAAAAGTAAGAACCCTAAAAGAAAGAGCTAATTTCCAGTAAACTGCTGGAAGTGATATCAGATTCCTTGGCTCTCATATTGGAACAGAAACTAAAATGGGAACTGAAGAACTCAGTTCTCTATAATTCAGACTCTCACTTTAACAAGCTGCACAAAAGCACCAGAAGCTTAGAGAAATGGGGATCATTTCTTTGGAATGAGCTAGCTTTAGAGACACTCATATGCAGAGGCAAGAAATCCAATACAGGCTAAAAGACTGAAAATACAGAATATTTACTGCACTCTCTGTAGAACAGCTAAATCATTTCCCTCTAATTTTCAGTAAGTGGTTACTTTCTTGATTGAGTTAATTTTTCCCTAGCTACACAAAGAAGTTGCTCTGTGAAGAGCTCTGCCAAAGAATTAAACTCTCAAAAGCACCAAAGCCCCTGGAGGTGAACTGTAGCTGCCGCCAGCACTGACTGCCTTCCAGAAAGGAGCTGAGAATCTCAGCACTGACAGGAAGACTGTCTAGGGCATTAGGAAGGCCAGGCCTTGCTCTTTTTCTGCACAGAGTCAGAGATCCCTTCAGGGTAGTCTTTCCATGTTGAAGGATGAAAGAAACCCATCTTTTCTTCAACATGGCAAGACCAACCCCCTCCATATAGGCTCTACCCTTTTCTCTGAAGAGGGAAGCCAGAGCACCAGCTGTAAGGAAAGTAGGCTTTAAGAAATGGATGAAAATTCCTGACCCTCTGACAGCATAATGCACATAAAGACAGGCGTGGCCCATAGTGCATGTGTAATAGCCAATGAGCAGCAGGAAATGAGTAGGCTAAGCAAGGGGTATGTAGACGCGCACTCTGGGACATGGGCAAGTGGGATAGCAGGCTGTTCTGGAAAGTCTGGCTTAACTGAACAGTGGGTCAACCTCCCTTCTAGTACCTTTAAGATTCTAACCCTCTATCAGATGTGTACTTGGTGATTTTTTTTCTATGCTATAGACTGCTTCTTCATTTGAATGATGGCATCTTTTACAGTACAGACACTGCTTGGTAGGTTTCTGTGGTCTAATCTGTTAGCTGCTGGGTCTTAGAGTCTATGCTGATGGCTATACATTCAAGCCTGTATCCCTGACTTTTTCTTATATCAGACTTGAGGTGTTATGTTTTAGGTTGAAGTCCTTGGCCCTGATCTCTAATAAGGGCCCTGGGTTGAGTTGCTTATGTTTCTGGGGCCCAGCATTGGGTGGGTGGCTAATTGTCAGCTCTGAGGATGGAGTGGTTCTGGGAATTCCTCCCTGAAGTACTAGACTCCATGAGTTTCTAGATTGTTCGGTCCTGGGGTCCCACTTGGTGCCAGCTCATAGTCTTGTGGACAGGTAGCCTCTTCTTTTAATGCTAATAGCAGCCCCTAGTGCTATATATGACTTTCTTCATTCTGCAACTGAAGAAGAACAGATAATTTGTCATCCTAGTACAGTGCTGTTGTTAAGGACTGGGTCCTGTCCATCTCTGGGTCTTTTTGGTAAAAGTGCTTCTCCTGTTGAGCAGTTAATTATTCTCTTTAATTCTGCTTTAGCCTTCCTGAATTGAATTGTTCTTTTTGTCATGTGAAATCATCACAGAAAAGGAACCCTCTAGCTTTAAAAGCTTTTATATCTTTATATAACTTTATATATATAAAGATTTTAAATATACCATGATAATGCAGAGACAATTACCAAAGTATCAAAAATGAATGGATTTAAAATGCCAGGCTTCTCTGTGATCTCAGCGGAAGCTGTGTATATACTACTAAAGGACGAGAACATGAGCTGAGTCAGCCCATTAAAGCAAACATATACACACTAGGGGCTGCTATTAGAGTTATAAGAATATGCCACATGCCCACCAGACTATAAGCCATCCTACCCGCCCCAGCTCCAGGACAGAACAAAGCCCAACTCATAACCTCATAGAGTCTAATACTCCAACTAGGAACTCCCAGAGTCACTCTACCCTCACGCCTGACTGTTCACCACCTCACCTAATGCTGGGTTCCAGAAATACATACCACCCAAACAAAACATGAAAGAAACATGTTAGAAATCAAGGTCAAGGACCTTGTGGGAGTTTGGATAGGAATGTGTCCCGTGGACTCATGTGTCTGAAGGTTTGGTCACTAAGAGTTGTGCTCTTGTTGGAGTAGCTGTGGTGTTTCTGGACGAGGTGTGTCACTGGGATGGGCTTTGAGGTCTCAGAATCTCAAGCCAGGCCCAGTGATTCATTGACTCTTCCTGCTGCCTGCTGATCCAGATGTAGAACCTCAGTTACCTCTCCACCAAGTCTTCCTTGCATGCTGCCATGTTCCCCACGTATGAACGTCCCCATAATGAACGGGACTTCTGAACTGTAAGCCATCTTCAATGTATTCTTCTATAAGTGTTGCCATGGTCATGATGGCTCTTCAAGGCAATAGAAACCCTAACCGAGACTGACCTCTACCTAAACCCTAAATCTGATAAGAGGGAAAGCGGAACATAGGCTTGAATGTAGGGTTAGTATCACAGGCTTAGCTAAGCCCAAACAAATGACGAGTGGGACCACAGAAGCCAACTAAACGGCATCTGTATAGCAAATGCTGCCTTCATTCAGATGAAGAGACAGTCTTCAGAATGGGGAGACTGTTCACCCACTATGCCTCTGATAGAGAGTTAGCTTTTAGAATATTCAAATAAAAAAGCCAAACATAAAAAAAAAACCCAAATAGCTCAACTGAAAAATAGGGTAAACAGAGAGTTCTCCAACGATAAAACACAAGTGGCTGAGAGACTCTTTAAAAAACTTTCAACATCCCGAGCCATCTGGAAAATACAAATTTAAAATACTTTTGTTTCATCTTGCCCTAGGCAGAATAGCCAAGATCAAAAAAGCAAATGACAGCAGATGCTGGCAAGGATGCAGGGAAGGAAGTGTCCTCTGCAAGAACATGTGCTCATAATTGCGGGGCTATCTCTCCAGCCCAGGACTATCTTATTACAGAGATCTGCTCATCCACCCTCGTTGTGGCTGTAGCTACAAAGCCAGAGACTGGAAACAGCCTCTCAATGGGTGGACGTGTAATGAAGATGCAGTACATGTACGCAATGGAATATTATTCAGCTGTCGAAACAAAATAGAAACAAGTAACAGCAGATGCTGGTGAAGATGTTGTGATGGGGGATGCCTATTTGTTGCTTACAGGAGGGCAAACTGGTGCACCCACTGTGGAAACCAATGTTAAGGCTGCGCCATTTTGTTCCTGGGGTCTTTTCTTAGACTTCTTTTGATTGACATCTGTAAATGTTTATTCCCAGTGGCCATTTGCATATGTTTATTTTTGTCTTCAACCAAAGTATTCCTTCCGGTATCCTCGGTTGATCTGGCTTAGTGGCCAAAGATCCCTTTAATTAATTTTTATCCTAGAAAGATGGATACTTCTCCGTAGAATTTTTTATATTCTCCTCTATTTCAATAGGTAATTTCGTTGGGTCAGGGCTAACAATTTGGGGTCTTTCTAAACTTGGAATATGACTTCCCAGTTCTTCTTGCTTTTAAAAGTTTCTGTTGACTCTTTTCTTTTGTGACTTTAAGTATTGTTCCCTTATTGCTTTCGATGTTCACTAGTAATGTGTGATGGGAGTTTCCTTTCTGGTCCTGTCTATTAGGAATTTTGTGGGCTTTTTCAAGTAGGTGAGCATGGAGCAGTGAAAGACTTCCTGGTTCCTGGTTGAGGAGGTGTGAACCCCAGAGACCCTGAAAGGGATGATAGGCGCTTCGTCTGACTTCCAGGAAACCAGGCTGGTCACTAGCCACAGCCCTCCATAGATTTGTGACCATCAGTCACGTAAAGGCAATGCCCTTAACCCCTTCACGGGTAGAGGACGTGCCCATAGGTCACATAGGCCCAAGACAGATCTCCATTATAATGAGGAACCTAAAGGCCTGGAGGCTTAGCCAATGAAGCTTTCCTCCCCAGACACTCCTCCCTGCAAAAGGTATTTAATTTCAGATCCACTCTGAGAAGTGGGGACGGTTTTATTCATCCACTTTGTGCCGTGACAATAAATGCCTCGAAACCATGGACTCCCTCTTTTCATGGGACCCGCTGTGGAAAGTCACAGAGAAGCCCTTCGCCTATAGAGCCACTGCCTAATCTCCCGAAGGAGGCCTCCCCGCGCTCCCAGTTGCTGCTGCCACCAAGGTCAAGCCCACCTCTGCCCAGCCAAGGATACTCCCCACAGGATCAGCCAGAGTGTCCCCTTTTCCCCCACAGCCCTGGGCTAGATCAACCCCCATGAGTCCCCATTCCATTCTCAGCTCTTCCGTGGCATCCCAGTGGTGCCTGGGTGCCCAAGAGCCTGAGAACCAATGACCCCGGTCTCTTTGCAGGCCAAGGGACCCCCGAGCCAGCTCCGGCTGTGTCCTGCTCAGACCGACTTTCCCCACTCCTGGAGCAGGTGTCCTGGTGGTGCGGAATAAGCACATCCTGCCTTCCCAAGCAGCCCAAGCCCCGTGGCAGAACAGATGTGCCGGACCCCACCATTACTTCAGTTGCTTCAAGATTTCGGCTGGGCTGAGCCAGCAGGAGACTAGCTAGCCAGCGAGGAGTGCAGGGGAGCTTCTGGTGGTGATAGGGAGAGCAGATCTCTTCCCCAAGCACCAGTGTTACAGCTCTTATGACAGAAGCTCTCAGACGACCAGAGTACTTCTCACATACCTTTAATACTTCTAGATAGGATTCTTTATACCGTTTTGGGGTGGGATAGGGTCTGACAGCAGGTACTTCCTATTGGCTTGGTCTGAGAGCTTGGGAACACCTTATCTACATGTGGGAGGACATGGTCCTGCTTCTACTTGACTGCTGGCCACAAGCCTCTCTACAGGGGGGTTTGGGTGAACTGTAGCTATGGAAGAGGGGCCTGGCCTCCTGGGAGTTTAGGGAAATGCTTACTGTCCCTTAGGGTCACCAGGGTTTCAACCTTATCTTGACCGGGAACCAGGATACCTTTCACAGCCTGGTGCCCCACAGGTGAGCATTTTTTCCTGTAGGCTTGGGGGATTTCTTTTATGATTGTCTTGAAAATACTCTTTATGCCTGTCATATGGTGTTCTCCTTCTTCTGTGTCCATAATCTGAAGGTTAGGTCTTATCACGGTTTTCCAGACTCCTCAATTTTCTCTTCATATTTCTTTTAAAATTTATTATTGACCTTTACTGAGCAAGCCAATTCCTCCTCTCTTCCCTGCATCCCTGATTCTCCATCTCCCCAGTCATCCATCCTATCGGTGAGGTTTTGCACTCAGGGTTTTACTTGGTTCATTGAGTTCAGTTCAGTTGTCTTTAATCTGTCATTTCTAAGTCTGTCTTCACTTATTTGGTTGACTTTCTTTGTCATTTACCTGAATTTGTTCTCTCGAAGTAGATGCTCTGTCGTATTTGAATTAATTGAACATGCTCATAATCACCTTTTAATTCATTGTCTGCAATTTCTTCAAGGTAATCTTCATTAGATGCAATTATTAAGAGGTTAGTGGTTTGTAGAGTAGACATATCATCTTTTTTCTTTTTCCTTTTGTGCTGGGACTTCTGCACCTGGAGTTAGCTCGTTGGTTGAGCTTTTCTTTATTCCTTTTCTTATTTCTTACTTCTAAAATTCAAGTCCCCTTTTGTGTTTCAATTAGTAGTACTTACGATGTTCAATAGACTGCATCGTAGCAGACTTGAAGTCTCCTTTCTCTCTATGAACGGGGAATTTAGGATCAGAGGGTCTATCTCGGGTCTTCTTCTAAGGGTCGGGTATTGACCTATGCCATCTGATGTTTCTTCCTACATGTGCAGCTACCCTGTGAGTTCTGGTACTTTCCAGTGGCCTTTGGCCATGCTGATAGTCAAAGCAGGGCCCCACCCTGTCCCTGCAGCTTTTGCTGCAGACTTGGAAAACCTACTACGTACTGCTGCGTCTAACTTGGAGATAAACTCGGCTCCCACTCTGGGCCCAGTGCAGCTTCTGGAAGACAACCTGGCTAGAAAATATGCATTTTAATTGCACATTTGGGTCCAGCATCTCTGAAGTCTTCTTTGGAAACTATACACTGCATTTTCATTATTAGAGCAAATGTCAGGGGACAGTGCCACTGGTCTGTAAGACAAAATTACTTTATCTCCTGATCTTATCTCACTGTTAATGCTATTAATAAATAAGGAAATGCATTCATACAATGTATCTGAACTAGAATGCCTTAAGTTTTTTTTTTCAGATTCAAATACTATGACAGGTGATATTTCCTTTGGTTTTAGTCACATGTACAACATTAGATTTTTCTCATTCCCCTCCCCTCAAAATTAATAGAGGAATGTGTGGGAAACTAAGCACTAGGAAAGCAAAGGAGACACTAGTGGTGAAGCTGCAATTTCACTACCAGTCAGCATTGAATATCATGTGAACTGTCATTTGAACAGACATGGACTGGCAACTGATTGCGTTCTGGGTTGTAGTGAAAGCTTTTCGTAAGAAGAAAATCTGACAAGCATGTGTGAGGTACTTTAGCTCCCATGACAAGATGCCTTACAAAATCAGCTTAAGAAAGAAAGGGTTGGTTGGGGATTTAGCTCAGAGGTAGAGCGATTGCCTAGCAAGCCCAAGGCCCTGGGTTCGGTCTCCAGCTCCAGAAAAAAAGAAAGAAAGAAAGAAAGAAAGGAAGGAAGAAAGAAAGGAAGAAAGAAAGGAAGAAAGAAAGGGTTTATTTTGGCCTTAATTTAAAGTTATGGTCCGTTGTGTCAGGGAAGGTCTGGTCAAAAATAACTCTGGCTTCCTTGAGGTCCTTGTGCCATAGCCAGAGTGTGGCGCAAGAGAGCTGAATGCTGGTAATCTCTCTTTCCTTCTACCTGGAATTCTAGCACGTGAGACGGTGTCACCCACATTCCGGGCTGGGTCTGCCTTCATCAGTTAACTTCTCTGGAATGACTCTCAGGGACAGGCTGGGAGGTGCACCAGTGGACTGACAATGAAGATTAACCATCTATTTCCAGGGTCAAGCATTGAAGATGTTTTAATACTCCCCTTTTTTTCATGCCTGAATAGCGTAGCCATGGAAATAAATAGAAAGGGGAAATGCTGAAAGTCTTGGAACGTAAAGCATGACCTTGGGGGTGGAGTTGCAGAGATCGAACACCCGGGGCAGCCGGATGAGTAGTGTGTGTGGTGGCTGCTAGCTTCTCAGTGACAATTGTGAATATTAAGCTCCTTTTCGGCCTGTCTGATTGCTGTTTTGTGGGAAGCGCTGGGTAAGTCAAGTAGAATTTGTACCTGGAGATGAACTTGAAAACCCTGTAATGAGATGAAAGGGAAGAACGAGGAATCCCACGACGCTCAGAACAAGTTTTAAGCCGATAAATCAACTAAAAGTTAGCACTGGGAATAGAAATACAGGAGCCAAAGCTCTGTATACACACCCCCCCCAACCCTCTATCCTACGAAGTAACATCAGTTGATTTTCACAACAAGTGGGATCGAAGACTACCTTGCTCTAAACCATCCCACTGACTTTATGTCTCTCCTTAAATTATTTCTGGCTTGATATTGCCCTTTGTTGACTATATCTTAATGTGTATGTATATACAAGTGCCGATGGGATCTAGTCGGGGTTCAATTCTGTTCTTTTGAGAAGAGCTACTGATGTTGATCGCTCCCCTCACGTAATCAAAATAATACCAGTTACCCTGAGAGCTCATGAAACTTGGCTTCATTCCAAGCCGATGGATCCTGTCGCCGACAGGTGATTGGATTAACCCAAGCCGATGGATCCTATCACCGACAGGTGATTGGATTAACCCAAGCTGATGGACCCTATCACCGACAGGTGATTGGATTAACCCAAGCTGATGGATCCTGTCGCCGACAGGTGATTGGATTAACCCAAGCCGATGGACCCTGTCGCTGACAGGTGATTATGAGAGCTACAACGTCGCAGATGCGCTTATCCATTGATCGACCATACTCTGGTGCATTATTGGGAAGGAAGTAGAAAATGAGAGATGTGGACCAAAGGGAAGAGTAGATGGATGTGGGCATGCCCAGGAAAGGTGAGCCTTGATTCTGGCTCCTTCTTATTCTACCTCTTGCTTCCCAAACGCCAGAAATGAGCATCCTCTCAGGTAGGCTGCTCTGCCTTGATATTACCCCCAAATAATGGAGCTAGCCTAGGATGGACCAAAACTCCTGAACAGTCCTTTCGGGTGTTTGTCCTAGTGACCAGAGATCTAACATAGGTCACGTTCTTAGAGGTTGTTCTTAACCGACTCGGAGTTCTACAGGCTTTTTAAGGGTTGTCTCCACTCCTACTTCCCAGCAGATGAAAGAAAGCAGATTAGAGGATGCCTATATGCTGGTATTCTGGGCCTTCTAAGAAGTACCTAGGATTCAAAGCTTCTTGGCTATTGCTTGAGGCTGTTCATGAAAGCACTCGGGCTATTATTTCTCATTCATTGAAAAGAAACAATCGTTCAAACTTGTCTAGTCCCTGAAAGGTGGTGTTAAATTATTCCATCTTTTATTAAGTGGACATTTCAAGTTCAAAATGTGTTTTTAAGCTATCTTCACATTTTACATTGGCTTTGAAATATGTACAGTATGATATCTAGTCAGTAAGAAATACCTTTTAGAAACAAACTAGAAAAATCTAAGTCTCCTTGTCTTTCAATGCTACTCATGATGTAATCCTCAGAACTGATTCATGTGATCAAGTCCACTGCCAATCAAGTGACGTAATTTCGAACTGGTTCATTGCTATTTCCCAGTAGCCAGCAAAACAACAAAGATTGAAGTAATAGTCCTTACATATCAGTGGGGCCACAGCACCATCACAGAGGCCACTGACAGTGGCTTTGTCCTACTGTTTCGAGTACCAAGAGCCACAGTGAATGTGCCTGAATGAACACAGCAGTCTACTCTGGTAGACAGTTTACTGCCTTCCCCCTTTTAACTCTCAGCAATTTATTTTTCCGTTACTCTTTAAAAGCTTGGGGGAGGGAGTGAAGTACGTAAGCAGGATATGATCTAAATACAGTGCATTCACATACAGAATTACCAAAAGAGAAAATTAAGCTGTTATCACATTGTTTCAGTACCACATTAACAAGAAAGCATGTGGTATGGGGGTAGAGGAATGGTTTTGGTCCCCTGTGAGCAATAATGATCCTCACTTTGTAATAAGGAGACTGAAGACTCAGAGCAGTGAAGTTGGGGCCGTTTATTGTTCAACCTTGCAAAGCCAGGCATCAGCCTAGAATGGTGGGCCAGCTGATTGGGGCAGAGAATACTCTTCATAACCCAGAGCTCTGAGCAATCTTTATAACACTTCCTGAGATTTTTTACAGGAATCAGGAGGGCACGATCTTTTGTGTCTCTTGGGTCCTATCTTTTCCCCTTCACTTTTGTTTGTCTGCTTCACAACAGAAACAGATTCATGTACTTGCAAGCAAGCTTGGTTGTCATTGTCTACTCTAAACTCCTAGTTTGGGTGAAGGGGTAGGATGGTAGGATTTGGGGGTGTTGGATAGCTACACTAGGAGGCATTACAAGGGTGTGGTGTTTGGTGTTCATTTGTAGCTGGCTCAAGGATCCTTGAAAATGAACCCCTGGGTGATATTTCTAATAGTCATCCTTTTAAAAGAACTCAATTAAAAGGTTCTTTAATTAAAAAAAAAACATGGATGTCTATATTCCAAATAAATGTCAAGATCAAAAACTTTTCAATCCTATAATCAGAAGAAACGAGCAGACAAGGTAGCTTGACAGACACCTTAGTGGAAGGATAAACTAGGGACAGAAGAGGGTGGGCAGGAATGTGACCATGTGCAAACACATTCAGAGAATAAAAAGCAGAGACTTTGTTTAAACGTAAGACCCAGTGAGGAAGAGAGAGGTTTGGGACTGCAGAAAGCTGTCATGTTCTGCACTTCTGATTTCCCACCACAATGTCTTCTTAATAGTTTTCATATATACACATTAGTGATAAACAATTATACTGGCTATGGAAGCATCCGAGATCTGCAAATCTCTCCTATGCCCTTTGTCTAATGCTTATAATATCCTCGAGACAAATGCTATCCTCTTGTAAAGCTGCACAGAGGGATGCATGTTTTATAGGGTGATGCTGGGATAGTCTCAGTTAACTCGGCAAAGGAAGATAAAACCCATCAACATGGTGTGCTTCTAAAATATCTCACCTAAGCAAATATGCTTGTAGAAATCCAGAGTTATTTCCTCTCTCCATTTAGAGCTTATGAGTTTTCAGTATAGCTTCCAGAAAGCCCATCAACTGGCAGTGAGATTGGTTTTACATTTTTTTTCTGAAAGGCAACACAGATTGTCCTAACATATTTGTCTTCTAGGAAAGAGTATGTCTTAATTGGAATGTATGAGTCTTTTAAGAGTTAGAAAGCCCCCTTTCTCAGATATTTTAAGTACATGTATCAATTTTTCTCTTTCTTGCACAGTTCAAAAACCGTTGTAAGCAACCATTATTCCAATTATGTGATGTTTACATTAATATCAAATAGCATTCGAAGGGTGCTTGTAATTGTGTAATGCAAAATTCTTTAGAAGCATGCGTGGGTGCACACAAGCAAACAAATGCACACCCGGGAATAATGCGGAATGCCTTCCTTCGTTCATCTGAGCATGGCAATAGCAGGGATGATTCATTAGTTCTCAAACATACTGTCAGCAGAGACACTGGAAGCCATGATTCAGTTCGGTGTAAAGAGATGATGGTGCCGTGTTTCATTGTTTTATTAGAGACGTCTTCCACATCTGTGCACATGTTTTGAATGGCTTCTGTCTGACTTCTATTGAGCTGCGACTTCTGTGTGCTGTTTCCCTCTCTGCCCCTTACTGCTCATCCTGAATTGCTAACAGGTGCAGCGAGCCTCAGCCTGTGGTGCCTTTGTTGTTCTTTTTTTTTATACGGATTTAATCATCTAAGGGCTTTTTAAATCGACCCCATTCTGAATGTTTAGAAAACCTATCATCAAGTCTGCATGTGATTAGATTCAGACTCCAAATACATTCTCGGAGCACGCTAGGCACATTGTCACAGCGTCCTTGGAACAGAAGATAAAAATCTTACTTTTAATCCTTTCCTGGGCCTCCCAAACTCAAACTCAAATCCCAGGACAGGCACTGAATTTTCTCTTAAGATCAAAAAACTCTGCTTGTTTTCAGCCTTGGCCATCTGACGGGTTTCCAAAAGATTATTTATTTGCATGTCAAATTTTTCAAAAGCCTTTTTTATTTGGTCTTGAACTCATCTTTGCTCATGTTATAGATTTATCAAACACTCTCCTTCTGAAGTCCTCCCTCCTTCACTCAGAATCCGACCTGTAGGCTCACCTTCATCCTGAGTCTCAGGACACGCCTACCTGAGGCAAGGGGGCCTTAGAAGGCACTCCTGATGGCTCTAGGTAATCATTCCGAGCGGTTTCCTTGCGTTCCCCCTTGAAGCACTGGTAACTGGGACTCCGGTTTGCTCCTTCCTTTTGAATCTGCCATGTGCTTCAGCTCTTTAGGATTCAGAGTCACACTGTAGTCCGGCTCTCTGCTGCCCAGTGACTTGGTGACACTTTCTACTTGTGCAGAAGAAGCACCTGGCATCAAGCCCATCCTGTGCTCAGACCCCCAGTTGAAGGTTATAAAGTCCACAGCGCCCGGATGTTTTCCACAGCTCGCCTGCCCAGCAATGCTGTCCACACTCTGGGGATTAATGAGTTACTTTTTGTTACTTTTTGCACTGTTCCCTGTCTCTCTGTCTCCATCTCTTAGCTGGTCTACCTGTTGGTTTGTCGGCTCAGCCCTCTGGATGACAGAATGGCAGTGGCCAACCTCCCTCACTGGGCACTATCACATCTTGCAGAATTCTAACCACCATGGTTTGGCCTGCTCAGTTCATATCTCTTTTGCTTATGTGCTCTAGGGTTCTACAAATGTATTTTATCTATCGAAGCTCCAGTTTCCCTATATATAAAGAATGGATAATAAATTGCAACCATTGGTCGATATGACTATTGAATCAGGTGACATTGACAATGGACTTGGTACTGTGTTGGGAACATAACATACAGCATAACACATTAATGACTTTGCTACTCATCTTGAGGTGTGACCTGAAATGTTGAAACTGTAAATTACAGAATCAAAATTAAGAAAGTAAAACTCTGCTCAAGATTTTGTTTGAATATCCTCTTCAGATTCCTTAAATTCCACTGATTACAAAAATTAAAATAAAAAAGGATGAGAATTATGGCTTATTTTTATCTACAGAAGAAATGGGAGAATTTATTATTTAAGTTACCACAGAAATAGTGCAATTATTGAAAGTATTATAATGGTCACAATGTAATAATTAAAATACCATAAAAGGCTATACAGCTTATGTTAAAATTTTTCTGTATAAAATTATATACCATTAACTCTGTCTCTGAGGCAAGGTTAGCTGAAATTCGTCTTCTAGATGGCCAAGGGAAATTGTCTTATGCAACTGCTACTGTCAATATTTGAACAGTCTTTGTGAAGGATACTGCAAAAGACAAACCCCAAGGTAAGGCCAGGCAGAAAAGCCATGAAAACAGTCTGTGCAGAGGCAGGGGTAGAGGGCTTCAGGTCACATTTCTCCTCTACAGAGACTTACAGGGCTAGAAACTCTGTTGGAGACCTCAGAACTGAGCTTCCACACCTGGGCTTCCAAATCAGGAAACTCTGAACTCTTGGGATCCCATTCAAAGCCCACTTCGCTCACTCTAATCTGCCACAGGGTAGTTGATTGCTAGAGAATAGCTCATCTATTCAGGGATGACTTGACTCCATGAACTTTATAATAGTTCCACGGGGGAGCATGGAACGTGTGCGTGGCCAGTGCCTCTGAAACACCTCCTTGGAGTTCTGCATGAGGAGCAGCAGTGAGCTGGAGGTGGGGCAAAGACTTGACGTGAGTAGGAGACACAGGGGAAAATATTCAAGTGAAGATTTCAGGATGCAGACTGGAGAGATGGCTCAGCAGTTAAGGTCACTGACTCCTCTTCCAGAGGTCCCGAGTTCAATTCCCAGCAACTACATGGTGACTCACAACCATCTGTAATGGAATCTGATGCCCTCTTCTGGTGTGTCTGGAGAGAGTGACAGTGTACTCACATACATAAAATAAATAAATAAAATCTTAACAACAAAACAAAAAATACTCAGGACACATAATACTTCTCTTCCAGGCACACTTCCAGAGGGTTACCCAGAAAGTGGGGAAATGTTGCTTCTTTCCTTTCCAACTCATTTTTCTTATAGATTAGAACCATAGCAAGAATGAGACAGGGGAGAAAATATGGATTTTTGTGGCTTGAACTGCCCCCACCAGGACTCCTACTGAACTTCTAATTCTCAGTACCTCTAAACAAGACTATTTGGAGACAGGGTCTTTAGAGAAATAATAAAGACAAAAGGAGCATTTCAAGATGATCCTAAACCACATATAACTGATGCCCCCATAAGAAAAAATTAGATTATAAACACATACAGAGAGATTATAGTCACAGGGCGAAGACAGCCATGTCTAAGGCAGAGGAGAGGCCTCAGAAGATGGGTGCCTGACATCTGCTTGGACTTCCGGCCTCCAGGGCAGTTGGAAACTAAGTGTCAGCTGTTAGGTTGTTGGACCTGTGGCATGTATGGCAACTCTGGAAAAGTCCTGTACAGCCAAATTACACTGTGATTTGAACAACAACACAGGGAGACAAAAAGAAAATCCTCTTGTTTCACACTTGGGGAAACAACAACAACAATGACAACAACAAACGAACAAACAAATAAACAAACAAAAAGCAAAGAAAGTTACTCGGCAGAGTAGAAAAGACTTCGAAAAGACTTTAAACCACCCGGAGTGGTTTGACTAACTTCAAATAAGATACCTCCAAGGCTCAGGAATTGGATTTCTCTTTAATTTACCCCAGTAAACTGCTTATATGAATTCCTGAGTTAAGACACAGGTGAAATCAGGCATGGTGGCATTGCACCTGTAACCTCTGCCCTCCGGAGGCTGATGCAGGAAGATGGAGGGTCCAGGACATCCCGAGCTACAGAGCAAGACAGAAGCAAAGACAATGAGAATGGGGAGGAGGGAAAGAAGGAGGGAGACAGAGAAATAGACAAAAAAGGAAAAAGGATAACGTAGAGTCCTGGACTAGACAATGTTTGCTATGTGATCTGTGACAAACCTTTTACACGTTTCCAGCAAAGATGGTAATCGGACCACATGATTCTCTCTCATAAAGTCCCAATGATGGTTCCTTCCAGTCAAAATAAAATGTGCATCCACCTCCCACCATGTTCTACAAGACCATCTGTGACCTTGGATTCTGTGTCCTCGGAGCTTCATCCTTACCCTATCTGTGTTACATCCACAGAGGAGGAAACTGCCCCCTGTAGCTTTGCACAACACCATTCCTTTTAAGAAAATAATTTTACCCAAGTATCCATGAGTTTCATGCCTTCATTACCAAGTGTTCAAAAGTGCTCCCTTTTCTAAAATATTCCATCCAGTCCTTCATCCTCTGTGCATGCATTGTTTTCTCTGCCACTTGTCACCCCTGTGGTACTACAGCAGAGATCTAATGATGAATGTGTTGTTTATCTCCCCGACAAGAGACACAATGCAAATGAGCTGGCCTGGGGTACTGTCTACTGCTACACTTCGTCAACTCTAGGCATCAGCTCACGTGGGTGAAGAAATGATTAAAGAAATATTATTCAGGGCTGGGGATTTAGCTCAGTGGTAGAGCGCTTACCTAGGAAGCGCAAGGCCCTGGGTTCGGTCCCCAGCTCCGAAAAAAAAGAATCAAAAAAAAAAAAAAAGAAATATTATTCATCTTAGAGAAACGTTTGACGCTATTTGTACAGGAAATTATTTATGTAAAGTCTTTGTAAGGAAAGAACTGTGGACTTTATGAAGTAGAAACTTAAAGTCATGTTGACAAGAGGTAGGCACGGTACGAGCTTGCATACCATACAAGGATCAACTTTATACACCAGAGCCAGTGAGTTTGCTTAGAGCCAGGCCAGCGTGGATTAAAACAACTGAGTTTAAAGAGAGAAAACTACTACCTAGGGATGGGTTGAATCAAAGTAATCGGAAGCTGATACTTTCCAAGCCATTTTACTTTGATGTAGAGGACATGACTATGGGTAGCTGGATAAACCTTTTCCTCAAAAATAATTGTGCAGTAGAAGTGAGTGGAATATACCCTCCAAACAGTTGTGATTTTCAGAATAACCTGACTTAGCCAGGACCCTGTAACAAGAATGTCTTCTAGAAAGACAAAGGTGATGAATGAAGTTTGAATTGTCACAACTCCACTCGACTGGCGTGAATGATTAGGACTTTAAAACAAGCCAACAAAAATATTGAATACCAATCACAGACCATTCCTGTTTTATAATATTTGTCTCCAAGTTTCAGTCAATAACTTAGAATCTGGATAATGTTGAACTCCCATGAAGATTTAAGCATGAATAGCTGGTGATGAATTAGAATTCTATGAGGAAAATTATGTTGTTGTTGTTGTTGGTGGTGGTGGTGGTGGTGGTGGTGTGTGTGTGTGTGTGTGTGTGTGTGTGTTGCCTGTGCATGTGTGTGCAAGAAGACAACCTCAGTGTTGTTCCCCAGGAGTCATTCACCTTGTTTTATGAGACCCATTATGTCCAATTTGGGCATACCCTTTATACCTGTGTGGTACGATGCCCATCTTTTTTTGTGTGTGAGTGGTGGATTCATTTTGTGTGAAAATCACATTCCCAGCTGAGGCCATACCTCACCACACACACAGAGACATTTCTCTTCCTTGTCAAGTTTCACAGCCTTAGTTTTATGGCTCCTCTTTTGATGGTTTAGGTGGGAGTTGGAAGATTTTCCTTAGAATTCATCCTCAGAGGTTTTTCTTCTTTAATTTTTTTCATTGTTTTCCACGGAATATTAAAGGAAGTGTGATTATTCATATCACGCAGAGAGAGAGAAAATGCTTTGTAGGTTTCTAACTAGAATAAGATGGACCTTCAGGATCCTGTCTGTCATCGCTGTGAAGTGAAACTGGGGATCCCACTAGCTATTATGGCACAGTGGCTATCTTATGAATGTTTAATTTTAGCTTATTTGCTATTGTAAACAGTGTTTATATGTAAATTTCCTACCAGATGACCTTATATGCAGAAATTCTGAGACAAATTCACATTAAAAATGAGATGTTACTGTGAGCATCTACAGGGAAACAAATGCCTGAGCCCAAATATCTTATCCAAAAATTAGAGCTGTGGTTTTCCAGCATCATGGAAGCAAACCTTGATGGGAGGGCGGGGTTTCTCTAGCAGCGAATGGCAGCGCTAGAGTTGAGATCATAGAGCGGTGTGTCAGTAGAGTTGGAAGACCAGGGGTAGTGAGAGAAAAATGGAGTGGGTGAGTAAACCAAGCATTTAATGTACTGAAGACAAGGGTGGGCTTGGAGGGTGGCCCAGGACACCCACCTAAGAACTAGCAGAATTTCGGGAGAATGAATTATGCAATGGTTGAAAGACAGCTGTTGTATGAGGAAGGTAATGATAGAAAAATGGTAGTTTCGATCAAAGGTGAAGAGAGAGTGGAAACTTTAGAAAACATAACAGAGTTCATCGTGTGTTCCAGAGGGTTAAGTAGGGAGTTATCTCTGTAATCAGAGCTAATATCAGAGGGTTGGAACCATGGTTTACCATAGATAGGATTAGAAAGTTTGTGGGAAAATTATTACAACTGAAGATCATTATCGTAAGTTAATTGGAACAGACTCATAAGCCAAATATGACAGCGTCATGTTTCTCCCATTTGTGGATGCAAGATTACATACAAGACACACAAAGGGCCACACACACACACACACACACACACACACACACACACACACACACACACTCAATACACATTATATATGGAAAAGGAAGGGAGGCTGGGGAAGAGAGGAGACTCCTGGAGGTGGGGGGAGTATTAGGGTAAAAATAGGACAGGATAGAGTTGAATATGGTCACAATATAGAATATTCCTGATAGGTATATACAATTTCATCCAGCCTGTAAATCATGAAACTGACAGGTCAATGGGCAGAACCGGAAGACACACCGAGTAATGTGACCCCAGGCTCAGAAAGACCAGCGCCACATGCTCTCTTATTTGTAGATCCAAGTTGCAGATATTTAGCCTGGAGTAACCATAGGAACTAGGAAACTAAGAACGAAACATGGGCTAATATCCATGGCTCCAGCCGCATAGGTAGCAGAGGATGGCCTTGTAGGGCATCAGTGGGAGAGGAGGCCCTTGGTCCTCTGAAGGCTCCATGCCCCAGTATAGGGGAATGTCAGAGCAAGGAGATGGGAGGGACTGGGTGGATGGGGGAGTTGCCCCTCATGGAGGCAGGGGTGGGGGGGATGGGATGGGGATTTCTGGAGGGGAAACTGAGAAAGGGGGATAATATTTGAAATGTAGATAAAGAAAACATTCAATAAAAAAGAGAATGAAACATGGGGATGGGGTTGAGAAAGAAAGCTTCACAGAGACAAGGGTACTGGGATGCCAGAACTATGAAGAGGAAAAGGACAAAACGAGAGAGTGACTTAGGGAGCGGAAGTGAAGGACATACAAATGGTGGGGAGGACGGAAAGATAAATAACACCGAAGATGTTTGGCACAGACATAGGGAGACATTGTTTATAATCACGTGTGTGTGTGTGTGTGTGTGTGTGTGTGTACATGCACACATATGCACACACACACACTTAAATGGAGTTATACCACATAGAGTAATAATGATCTCTTCCAAGAGACACAGACTATCTAGCAGAAACCCCAAAGGGAAGCATGAGAACCCTCCCTTCCAGTTGTTGATCAGGGAGTCCAAGAAACTCCCAAAACAACCTAGCCATTCCTATTGTCCTTGGCTGCCTTTTGGTACTTGAATGTAAGCCTTATTGTTGAAGACAACATGTACTCTGGACACCAGACTCAGAGTAGTCAAACTGGAACTGGCCTGGAAGCCTTCTGTCTAAAGACTAGCTCTCATAGTGTTGGAGGGTGCTGGGCAAGATGCACTCCCCCCACCAAAAAAAGACTACCAGTTATAAAGACTATGAAACAAAACAATGATCAGCCCAAGTAAGGTATCTCTAGTGGTGCAATAATGCCACTGCTTATCCTGTGGGTAATCAACAGCTGTCTAACTGGACTTAAGGCCCGATGCATGGGAAGAAATTCATGGCTGGCATCATAAACCCATTCAACTATTCATTTCTGGAGAGGTCATGGACCCTAAAAAAGAACCTACTATTGCCACTTTCTTAGACCAATGTAATTTAAAATAATTCTAAACATTTTTTCTTATACACACAGAATAGGAGAGTTCTCACTTTTCATCAAAGGAGCTTCATTTCCACAGCCCAGGGAAGCCATTACAGAAATTGACAACTGCCCAAAACATAGACATTAAGTAACCGTGGTAGTCCCAGCACCAATTCACAGATCATCAATGCAATCTCTATACCTAAGGCTCCAGGAATGGAAAGATTATAAGGGCCAGGTGACTAGGAGGCCTGATCGTAGGTAGTGTCATCTAGACATGATGGGGTTGTTGTACCCATGAAATCTCGATGATGTAATTGCCTGAGCAAGACCTGCACAATGACAATCCCAGTTTACGTCACAACACAGATAATGGAAATTTCACAAGGTCCCACCCTTTGATGAAGTGCTGTAGGTAACCAATGGCTACCAAGAAATGGAGAATCTCCAGGGATGAGTCCCTGAGAGAGTAACCAATCCCAAGTGATCAGCCCTAAGCACAAGTAGATAGGGAATACTAAACAGACTCAGTAGGGTGTGTGTGTGTATGATTCTCTACTAATAATAACTATAGGAAGTGTCTAAGCTTGGGAGGGAGGGAGGGAGATATAAGGAGAGTCGGAAGACAGAAAAGGAGGTGTGGAAATATAAAATAGACCTTGTATGAGATTCTCAAAAACAAAAATATTTAAAATATATAATACACTTGAAATTATTTTTATGACACCCTTCAGTCTGTCTAACACACCAATACAAAATAAGCTTGACATTAGAAAACACAGCAACTATAACAGACACAGAATGTGATCTTTCCTAAGGAGCTGTCCTTCAAGGTACAGTGAGACAGCCGTATGAAATTCTATCATGAAAGCCACTATTATTGTTTACTAATCAAAAAATTAAGCAGTAGAATCAAAAAGAAAAAGACGTTCTTTTTGTCCTATAAGCAAAAACAAAATAAAAATAAATCAGTCATCTTAAAGTATCAATAGTTCATTACATATTCTAACAGAAAGATATACCCAGCAATTAAAACCTAAACTCCTACTAAATAAGAGTGATATCAATTTTAAGAGAGCATCTCCAAAAACATGTAACTAATCAGATATCTTTTGTCTCCCAAGATTAGATTTTTGAAACTTGAAAAAAAAACTAAGCACATGTTACAGATTTAATTATGCCATCACAAGTGTGTCTTGTCCTTTTAATACATTTAACAAGCAATTAATTCACCTAGAGTTGCATATATACACACGTCATTTGGAATTTTCCCTAAACTTTAATAATGAGTGTGTGAATAGCATCTCTTAAACTGGGACAGTATAGAGGAGGGCAAACAGTCACATGAGGGCCTTAGAAGTAAACTGAATAAGAAATATTGACAAAAAAAAAGCCCATGTAGAATCGTGTGCATTTCTTTTAACATATATGAGTAATCTTAAAGGAGAAGGAAAAAAACCATTCTGTTAAACACACTGCATAAATTCTGCAGAATGGACAAGACAAGGCTTGTGTTAGGCAACTGTGTTAGTCAACTGTGGAGTGTTTACTAGGAAGTTCTCGGGAAGGACTACTGAAGGGTAAGTGTTATTTTAATAGATTTGCTTGTAAAGGTCCTGTTGAGGCTCCATCCCTGGTGCTACAAATGTTCTCCTCCTCCTGGTTCAGGCAGAACATCTTTCTGGCTGCAAATTTAATGACCTGCATGTAAAATCTGCCCAGGAGGTTTAGAGAATCCTTCCTCCTCCTGCTGTGTTTCAAAAGCCTTCAGCTCCAATGATCAGACTGGACAGCAGCAGGCTGGAGGTGGCAGGTTCTGAAGCATTTCAAGTTTGTTTCAAGTTTGCGAGTCCACATCTGCCCCATCCTGAAAATCCAGGGTTGTATTTAAACGCCTCCAGCTCTTAATTTAGCACTTAAAACAACCAGTTAGTTTTTCATAAGTGGCATAATTTTGAATTATGGTTAATTGCGGGCCTTGATGTCATTATTGGCTTTCATAAGAGGGTAGAGACATCAGTGAGGGTACGTAGGCAAAGAAAGAAGTGTTTCCTAGATAAAATGCATGAATAAAACAGGACGGCAAAGCAGGTATATATGAATCTTATTGGCTTTTACATGCTTACCTTGTATGCCAATACTTTGATAAATTCAAAGGCTCTATCATAAATCTCAACTCACTCCCACAAATCAAGCCCGGAAGGACAAGAGAAAAATGTCAGATTTGTCAGTGAAACTTTGCATTATGGCGTTTTTTCATCTGTAGGATCAAGGAAATCAGTGAGCAGAGGACTTTGCTCCTTCCTTTCTAGTTTGCCTCACTTTATCTGTTCTATTTTTCTAATTACTATGATAGAGCGTCGTCACAACACAGTGTTAAATAAAATGTGATGGCAGCCAGCAACCTTCTCTTTCTCCAGATCACCAGCGAAGGTGTTCAGTTCTTTGCCACGATGTGGAATGTTAGTTGTGGTGGTTATTAAGTGCCCTTTATCCAGATGGGACATTTCTATTTCTAGTTGGATGAGCGATTTTTTATCATGTAAGTTGCTGGATTTTGTCAAAGGCCATTTCTGCATCAATTGTGAAGATCGTGTTTGTCTTCATCCTGTGAATATCCCGTGTCGTGGTGGAGAGCCCCTTGCTCCACCAGTCGCCTTCCTCCTCTTGAGATGACAGTGAAGGAGAAATCTTTGCACATGCTCTGAGCTCCAAAGCCCACAGCCTGGGGCCAGAGACCACTGCATTCTGTCTCCAAGGCATGCGCACTCTCTCCCATTTTCACCCTTCTGGGAGCATTGCTTCTGAGGTGCAGAGAAGTGCTCTCTTCTCAATACCCCTTACACGCTTCGTTTTCTTCAAACTCAAGCTCTGAAATCTTCCAGTCCTTTGTAAGAATAAATGACTTGTACTCTTTAGATTTAGATCCTTAAGAAGGAAAGACAGAGAGGACCAAAAGGCGAGGGGAGCGTTCTAGAGGCTGAGGCTGAGAGATAAGTGAAAGAAAAAAGCTAGTAGGAGAGAAAGACACGGCAGAGAAAAGGCTGTTCTGCCGAGATGAGTTGGCATTGATTGTAGGGGATTGGCAAGTCAAGGACTTTTAATGTGCCCTCCGTGCCGGTTGAGTCTTCTGCTAGTATGGGAAGAAACACATGGTTAATCCGTTGCAGGTCTTTATTCCCTTTGAAATCTGCTGTAAAAGAGAGAAAGCAATTGTTTTTGCTGAGTGTTCCTAAAACTTCTTAGCCAGCTGTGAGAATCTGCCTCGTTCTTTATTTTCCCTCACAGGAAAGCTGTGTGCTGAATCTGACTCTTACTTGTCTTGTCGGTTAACGCACAAAGAATGAGGAAGGGGCAATCGCAGCCCATCACCAGAGATGAAGGACCTAATATTGAAAAAATTCATTAAAGTTTCTTCCAAGTGGGGCGGGATGGTAAGAGCTTAATCGAGAAAATTAGCATTGACTCTGGAGAGCATGTCAGACACTATTTTTCAGCATCTCCGGATCAGTACTTACTAAACTCGGGAGGTGGTTCTTCCCGAAGTCAGTGAAGTAGCTAGGGTCAGGGGGAGGGGGAATTCAGAACTATACACATTGTGTTACAAACTGTCCTGAGTAACAGAGTCAAAAACAAAACAACCTTTTCCTTGATTGCTTTTGATGATTTATGGAGTGAGAACTTTTAAAGTTAGGCTCTCTAGCTTGCCCCTTTTCCTCTCAGTCCCCCAGTCCCTGTTCTCCCCTCTCAGCCTCTCCTGTTCTCTCAAACCTGCCCCTCCACCTTCTCAGTTCTGATCAATATGAAATAAAATTAAGAAAACAATTATTTTGTTGTTGTTGTTGTTGTTGTTATTTGAGACCCGGTCTCAAAAAAGCATTCAAAACAAGAAAATGCCTAAGAATAAATTTATTTTAAAGAGTACAAGATTTGTACATTTGACATGTAAAAGTTAATTCCTCAGTTGTACAGAAATATAAAATAGTGCCAATATAAATACAATTTTGTAGCAAAATAGAATATTCTGTGTGATGACTATTTTATAATTATTTTTTCAGTTTAGACTAGAATTTTTTCAAGTATGGTATTTGTGTTGATTAATTCTTATCAAGTTAATACAAATTAGAGTCACCTGGGAAGGGGGAACATCAATTAAGGTCTCCATCACACTGACCTGTGGGCAAGTCTGTTGGGGCATTTCTTTGATTCGTGACTTATAAGGGATGGCCCATCTTGGGTTGTGCAACCCAGGGGCTGATGGACCTACCCTTATTTAAGAAATCAGGCTGAGCAAGCCTTGGCGTGTAAGCCAGTAAACTGCGTTCCTCTGTGGTTTCTTCCTGAGTTCCCGTCTCATTTCTTGGTGACAGACTGTAAATGGTATAATTAAATAAACCCTTTGCTCCCCAAGCTGGCTTTGCTCAAGGGTTTTGTCACAGCCACAGAGAAGCAAATTAGGCAGGAAAAAAAGCCAAGGAGTTAAGAATAGATAATAATGTCTGCAGTATTTGGCTTATTAAAGAGAAAAACAACATAGGTGAAAGAATGCTGGCTTACTGGGGTGTACTGAAAGAGTAAGATGGTGCTAGCCAATTTGAATGGATCAAAGAATACCTAGAGTATCAGAGAGCCACATTTTACGACGACACGTAGTTTTCTGTTAAGATTACAGGGGAAGAGCCTTCCATAGGTGTGGGTGGCAATATCCCACGGGCTTTATCCCAGACCAAATATAAAAGTTAAAAGTGGAAAGCCAGCTTAGGGCTGCTGCGTCCCCATCACTGCTTCCTCATAAACCCTGAGATTCAGCTACATACTGCTACTGCCATAGGCTCAACGTCCTCCCCTTCAACCTGTGAGCCAAATGAAAAGACATCCGCTCTCCTTTAAGTTGTTCCTCGTCAGTGATGGGAGAAGTTGCTAATACGCAGCCTACCTGATAAAATCATATCTGAGATTAAGCCAGTAAGTCCCACTGTATGAATTTTTTTTCATTGTGCTTGCCCACTCAAGTAGGCAGGATACAAAGAAGTCATGGGGTTAAGTTCATCTGGGGTTGAGGTTTATGAGGAAAATTTAACCACCAGGCAATGAGCTGGGAGAATGACCTACAAGAGCAAGACTATAGCTGTCAATCAGAATGCTAGGGGAGGAGCCCCAAGGTTGACGTGCCTAAGTGAAAGAATGATGTGGAACCAGGTCGAGCTGGAGTTGACTCATTAGTTGTCTGAGCAAACCAACTGGAAGGGTGAGCCTCTGGGGTTGGATGTAAATTTGTTATTTGGGAGACAGAAATGAATTTCTTAAAATTAAGTCAAATGTGTCACTGTGAGAAGAGAGGGGAGATAAAACACAGAGAGAAAACTTTCAACTTGAGGTTAAGAGACTAGAAGAAGGACATTCAGAAAGAGCATCGTGATGGATGTGGACAGGAGATGGGTGAGGAGAGGAGACAACCCTCATCCAAAGTCTTCAAGAGTGGAAAAATATCCAGAGAGCTGTGAGGGGACAGCTGTGGGACCTGGACATGGTGACATGTCTGGATTGCGTGACTTCTGGGTGTATGGACAAGGACTACTGAAACAGATTGTGTGTGTGTGTGTGTGTGTGTGTGTGTGTGTGTGTGTGTGTAGAAATACGTGTATGTATGCACATGTGTATATGAATGTATGTATGTATGTATGTATGTATGTATGTATGTATCATCATGCCCAGGTTATTCAGTGTTGGGAACTGAACCTAGGGTTTCATGCATGTTAAAGTTAAAGTACCAAATGAGCTACATCCCTGGCTTACCAGCCCAATCTTAATGACCTGCAATGACAATTGAGGCTGGTGAGAGACTTAGAGAGGCAAACATTCGGGCTTCCTCTTCCAAACGAACTAAGTCATCTGCTTGATTTCTGACTTGGAAGCAGTGATGTCATTTAGTTATTGTGAAATGTTTAAGAGATTAAAGAGCCTGAGAAACTGGGTGTAATGGCTATTCCTGGTTGTCAACTTGACTATAACTGGGATGAACTATAATCCAGAATTGGAGGGCTCACCTGTGATCCAGATCTTGAGGCTGGAAGACCCAAGTTTCTGACCTGGATCTTGGCATGGAGATCTTGAGGCATAGACGGTCATGGAAAGCTTAGGCTCAGGCAAGGTAGTACACACTTTTAATCCCAGAGACTGAAGCAAGGAGATCTCTGTGTTCAAGGTCAGCCTGGGACAAAACAAGTGTGGTGGTACACACCTTTAATCCAGGCCACACTTTCTGCTTGAGACCTATATAAGGGCATTTGAAGGAAGACTCACTCTTTTTTTGACTCCTTGCACTTGCTTGCCAGCACATCTGTTGGAACCCACTACTACAGAGAAGACCAGCTCAAATGACTAGCCTCGTGGGATTGAGCAACTACTGGATTCTTGGACTTCCCCTCCACAGCTGCCCATTGTTGGGTTAGTTGGACCACAGACTGTAAGTCATCACAATCAATTCCCTCAATACACAGAGACATTCCATAAGTTCCGTGATCTAGAGAACCCTGACTAATACACCGGGTCCTGACACCAAGAGTTCCATAGATGTGGAACAAGGAATAGACAGATGGATGACAACAGAAGTCCAGAGGACATGTCTATCTGTAGATGAAACTTAGCCATGAATAGCTGACAAGGGACTCAGCTAACGACTGAGGTAAGCGAAACCCAGCACCACCAAACAAAACTTCCATCAATGATTTAAACCAAAATTCTCCCATTTATCACATAGGTGATTTCCTCTATCTTGCCTCTGCTTTCAGTTGGAGCTCTCTGTGAACATTTATTTGTTTTACTCCCAATATCCTGCCAGAGCATTAAACACATTTTCAGTACTGCCTTCTTGGCTGAGCTGAGTTCTTACTTTTAAGTAAGCCAGAGCCATGTATGATACTGCACTTTTAATCCCTGCATTTAGGAGAGGTGAGGCAGGAGGCTCAAGAGTTCAAGCCCAGCTTCAGTTAAGAGGGAGACTGTTTCCAAAAATGCAAGCATGCATGCAACATGGTGAAGAAAGAAGTCAGTCTGATTAGCTCGCTCCCTTGTTTAAAACTAATTAATGCAGCTCTTTCGCTATAAAGGACTTTATGCTCCTGTCAAGGTAGAAACAGCCATTCATCCACCCTGCCTCCTTTCAAAGGCAGGACTGTCATTTTATTCCCCCAAATAAAAGTTTCCTTTCTGACATAGTGAACTCTTTCTAATAATGCTCAAAGTGTCTTTTCTCCTGGAGCCTATTTTCTTTAATAGCTACACTGTTAACATTTCTTCTTTATGCAGCTGATTCCCTCAGCTCTGCGAATGTTCATTTACAGGAAGTGTTCATTTAAAGAAAATGTAGGCAGAGGCTTAAATCTTAGCTACGGCCATCCTGCCATCCTCTAGTCTACTGAAACAGGCTGCCTCTGCCTCTGGCAGAACAGTTATTTCACTGAGCTACAAATGTTTTGAAGGAAAACACAAGTTAAAAAGACACATTTTTTCATAGTGCGGAATCAATGGGATCTGTTTTTAACTGCTACATTCTTTCATTTCTATTTAAATACTGAATCTATTTGAGACTCTCTCTCTCTCTTTCTCTCTCTCCCCCACCTCCCTCCCTCTCTCCCTCTCCTTTCCTTCCCTCCTTCCCCTCGCCCCTGTGTGTGTGTGTGTGTGTGCATGTGTGTATGTGTGTGTGTATGTGTGTGTGTATGTGTGTATGTGTGTGTGTGTGTGTGTGTGTGTGTGTGCGTGTGTGTCTATGTTCCTGTTAACATGATAAGTGCTCTCCAACCGAGTTACATCACTATCCTAATTACCTTTAACTGGCAGCTTGACCTAGCCTAGAGTCATCTGAGAGGAAATTACCTACGTCGGATCGGCCTTTAGACATATCTGTATATCCGTGGAAGATGTTCTTGATTGGTTAATGCAGGATGAACTATATAGGAAATGTAAGAAAGTGAGCTGAGTCTGAGCCTGAGTTAGCCAGACAGTGAGCTAGCAAGCAGCCTTTCTCCATCGTTCCTGCTTCAGTCAGTGCCCGCTCTGACTTCTCTCAATGATGAGCTGATACTTGGCAATGAAAGCCAAGAAAACCCTTTCCTCCTCTTAAGTTGCTTTTTGGTCAAAATGTTTTCTTAGAAAGGAAACTAAGTCACCAGCCTTCTAGACTCTTTTGAAGCAACTATCAACATGATTATTTTCTCAATTTCGTTTTTTTTTTTTTTGGAATATGCATTGCTACTACAGACTAACAGAAGTAATTTTAAGTGTTGATTTTGTTTTTTTTTGAAAGTTCACAGAATGAATTTATTACTTTTAATGGTTTAAAGGTAGATTCCTTGGGTTTTGTGCATATAAGGCCATTTCATCTGCACACAGATAACTTACTTCTCCGATTTTGGTGTCTCTTGCTTATTTCTCTTGCCTCATTTGCCTAGGACTTTCAGCATATGTCGGGGAAGTGAGGACAATGGAATTCCTGGTTTTTTCTTACCTCCAAAGAAAGCTTTCAGTTTGATTTTTCAAAACTATTGAGTATGATATGATTGCTGGTGTTTTCATATCTAAGTATTTTTCTTATTTTCCCTGTTTGCTAACTATTTTTCAGACATCCTAAAGGATACTGAATTTTTTTCAGCTGCTTTTTCTGTATCTGAAATGACTATGAGTTGTATCCCTCTCTCTGTTAATGTGCATTGTGCTGAATTATTTACATATGTGTCAAATCCTCTTGGCATCCTGGGTATAAATTTCAAATCAATTTGAAAGGTATATGAAACTTTCAAAGTACTGCTGTGTTTGGTTTTTGGGTTCTTGGAAATAGCTTAATAAAGGAGAAAGAAAATTTATGTGCTGCAAATTATGTCACTGTAAGAAAATTTCAAAAGACACAAATAAATGGAAAGACATCTTTTATTTGTGAGCAAAAGACTAAACATAGTTTTTAAATTGAATAATTAATTATTAATTAATTAAATTTACATTTAATTAAATTCACATGATAAGCAAGTGCTCTACAACTGAGCTACATCACTAGCTGGCCTAATTACTTTTAACTGGCAGCTTGACCTAGGCCAGAGTCATCTGAGAGGGTGCAGTTTCTGCTCCCTCCTCTACTCCTAGGCCTTTCCTCCCCTTCCCCTCCCGTCCCTTCCCCTCCCCTTCCCTCCCCTGCCCTTCCCACTCCTCTTCTGTTTCTCTTCAGGAAATTGGAGTCCTCCCCTTTTCTGGAAACTAAATATTGTTAAAAACCATAGTAATCAAAGATGTCTACAGATTTAGTACAAATAAAAAGAGTTCTCTTAGATGTAATAAGGAACTATGAAAAGCACCTACTAGCTTAAGCAATATTGGAACAGAACAGAGCTAAAGGCATCACATTTCTTTATTAAAACATACCTGAAATCTATAGCAATCCAAATAGTATGATGCCAGTAAATAAAGAAAGGAACTGGACACTTAGACCAATGGAATAAAAAAGATAACCTAGCAGCACAAGTTTGATTTGCTGGATTATTTATAAATAAACATATCTGCATGTAACAACTGTTAATGAAAAAAGAGGCTATGAGTTTGAAAGAGAGCAAAGAGGGTTACACAGGAGGGTTTGCAAAGAGGAAGGGTATGGAGTAAATGATGTAATTATATTATAATCTCTGTAGTGGTGTGAATAGGTTTGGCCCCCATACATTCATGTTTTTTAATGCTTGGCCCACAGGGAGTGACACTATTAGTAGGTGTGCCCTTGTTAGAATAGGTGTGGCTTTGTTGGAGGAAATGTGTCACTGTGGGGTGGGCTTTGAAGGCTCCTAGTGCTCAAGTTACACCCAGTGTGGAAGGGATCCTTGTTTAGATGCTTGAGGCTACTCCTGGCTGCCTTCCTATCAAGATGGGGAACTCTTCTCTCTTTGTCCAGCATTGTGCCTGCCTGCATGCTGACAGCATTCCTGCCCTGTTGATAATGGACTGAACAGATAAAACTGTAAGCCAGCCCCAATGAAATGTTCACCTTTATAAGAGTTGCCTTGGTCATCGTGTCTCTTCACAGCAGTGGAAACCCTAAGACAATCTCATAAATGAATGAATAAATAAATAAATAAATATTGGACGTGAAGGAGTACTATGAAGGTGAGGTAGATCTAGGAGGAGTCAGGGGAGAAATGATGGTGAATATGATCAAAATACATTGAATAAAATTATCAAAGAGGGAAGAGGATGGAGGTAAATTAACAATAAGGATGTCTGAAAAGGTTATAAGGAATCATTCTATTAACCACAAATGTAAATAAAAACTTATAAATAAATATAAGCAATTATAAATAAAAAGTATAATAAGAATAATTGTGTGTATAAATATTCATATGTAGTTTAAATAAAATCTTCTTATCTGGGCTGACAATGATCAAGAGTCAAAGATCACCTAACAAAATCCTTCAATTTCAGGAATGAGAAACCTGCTTTTCGTTGTTGATCTGGTGCAGTAACTGTTAGGGTGTAGCAATGGCATGGTTGGTGTAACCAATAGCTCCCTAATGGGACTTGAAATCCACTCAACAAAATGGAAACCAGGCTTCCTACTGAAAACCTAGCTAACTATTCAGGGTTAGTGAACTCATGGATTGTGGAGGAGAACCCACAAACCATCACTTTACTAAATTAGCATAATCCACAGCTACACGGCTCCAAGAAAGTATTACTTCATGCTCGTCAGCACAGCTAGTATGAAAGGAAAGAAGTGGGGGCTGGAGAGAGGACTCAGAGATTAAGAGCCATTCTGCCCTCACAGAGGACCTGGGTTCTGTTCCAGCATTTAAACCGAGCAGCTCAGAAACACATGTAACTCCAGCTCCAGGAGATCCTACCCCCTCTTCTGGACTTCATAGATACATGTATGTGCATCTCTCTCTCTCTCTCTCTCTCTCTCTCTCTCTCTCTCTCTCTCTCTCTCTCTCTCTGTGTGTGTGTGTGTGTGTTAATAAAATAAATGCTTAGAAAGTAAACATGTGTATTAGTAAGGTATTGACGGTGAGATTGGACTTCAGTGCTCTGTTGAACGTAACATAAAATGGTGCAATCCTAGGCCAGGGATTATAAAAGTCTTTCAAAAAGTAAAACCAGAGCTGACACATGACTGAGTGACATTACATTTCAGTACTTTCAGAAAAGAGTTAAAATCAGGATCTCAAAGAGATATCCACATTCTCAAGTGTACATCTTTTATAATAGTCAAGACAGGAAAGTTTAATGCTCAGTGACTGATGAATAATCACACACACACACACACACACACACACACACACACACACACACTGTGTCATTTCATTCAGGCTGAAAACAATGAAATTGCTCCATGTGCCACAGCACCAGTGAACCTTGAGTCCCATGCTTAGTGAAACAAAACAGTCATAGAGGGGCAAATCCTGCAAAAGTGCACTGACACTAACCATCAAAGTGACCAAGTTCAGAAGCAAAGGTGGAGTGGCAGGTTCCCAGGCTGTGGAGGGGACAGGTTGATGTATATAAAGGATTAGCTTGGCGGGCTGGAGAAACATCAGTTCTGTGTGTACTTGACCATAACTGGCGTTTGATAATGTGCTTTGCATTCACACTTTTCTCAAGAAAGCAGAGCTCATGTTATCTATTGCGGGCTTTACATTTCAGCTATTAAAAAGAAATATCCTTATACTCTAAAGTCTTTCAGTGAGAAGGAAACAAAGTAAAAGGCATAGAAAACTAGATAACACAGACCGAGAACATTTATCTCCGTCTCCTAAACAACTCATGAATCAATCATGACAGAAACCAATAATTCATTGTGGGCTACATTGTCACAGAAGGTGAATCACTTATGTGAAAAACCAATTCCAGCGGCAAAGAAAAAAAAAGCATGGGAATTTGTAACAAATCTTCCTTATGGCCTACCCATCCAACGCACTCACTATCATCTAATGGCTTGTTAACCTTGCATGGCCATTCTACTGTGTAATCGCATAGGCTCGCAAGGCAGATGAGGGAGAGAAGCAAATGGATCCAAACCAATTCTGCCTCTTCTGATGGGAAAACTATCCCCATCTTGTGATGTGCTCAGAAATTCTTGGCAACTTTCCTGTAAACAAAATGCATTCACAGCCAAGGTCTTACTGTAGGTGTCAATCCAACCTCACCGCTTCACCCTACATTTAGCAAGTAGTTTACAGAAGAAAAGGGTGTGGAATGTGATAACCGGATATCAAAACTATTACCAATAACAAGAAGTTTTCACACTGTTTTGTTCTATGGAGAAAAATTGTACACAAAACAGATTATGTATAATAAAGATAGATACATGTGATAGTCAATGTGTATTTATCACTTAGCAAAGAAACAAATGCTATGCTAAGAGTTTGGGATGTTTCATATGTCTTTGGTGCTTCCAAAAACATTTACACATATAAGCATTTCATCATCCTAATTTAATCACTATAGGAAAGTAAAAAGTGAAATAAAGTCACAGAAACAGAGAAAACAAAATCCTCCCTGGCCTCAGGAGGAAACATGTCAGAGTCTCACAGTAAGCTATTGTTTTAGTATACTCCCTCTAAAATTCCTGTCTGGGTTTCCTTTCATAAAAAGAACCATCAGTCACACTAGTGAAGCCTCCAGAATTAATTCATCAACTAATTTCTTGCCAAGATTCTATAATATATGTTCGAAAGTGAAATCCAAAAGCTCAGAGAGGTGATATCAGTTCTGCGAGGCACAGGTAAAAGATGGACACACACTTCCCTCCACTAGATTCTCAGCCTCATCTCCATTCTTGGGCATCAGAGCCTCTGGGGCACAGGTCATTCTTACATGATGAGTTTGACACAACTTTACATAAATGTTCCACAACTTTAGCCTCTGAATTTGACTTTAAGGGCCTTTACATGTTTGTGTTCTCCAGGGTCCTGGACTTGATCTTCTGTCTCTATTGAATTGATACACTTTCCTTGGTGTTTCAGGCAAGACCATTTTGTTCCTATCAACTGTAACATTAAAAAAATCCAACTAAATACTTTTGTTGCATTAGTCTTTCTTTCCCTCCCTCCCTTACCCTATGTACATGTTTATAACATTTTATCAGATACATTGCATATATATGTATCTTTCTTATCTCTCCTCTTTTTCAATAAATATTCCAATAAAGATCTATGTTTGAAACATTATTCTAGCTTTGAGAATTCAGCAGTAAACAAGTTGGACAAAGACGTTCTTAACAAAAACATCCTTAATGTAAGATCTATAGAAAGCAAAATCCGTGTCTCACCCTAAGAAATCTTAAATGTTTTTCTTCAGGGAAAAAAGAAAATACTAAGATTTCAGAAATTCAGACTTCACAATGCTAACAAATCTACAGAGGGTAGAGACCTCACACAGCGGTCTTAACTGACAGAGGGCTATCACTCTTGCAAGATCCACAGGAATAATGGATCACAGGCTTCAACACAGCATTATATAAATCCTACCAATTAAACCCAAACACAAGAAAACTATTTCATGAAGACAATTTGAAATTAAACTCACTATTGCAAAATAGACCAGTATTCCAGGATTAGTATACCAAGGGGGAAAATACCTGCTTCCTCAAATAACCCATCATAAAAATCTAAATGAGTTTCATCCCAACAGATCTGAAAATATCAATATTAAAACAAAAAAAAAGATGTAGAAATAGAACCAAGCAAACATGATTCATCCAAAGAATGATACTTCGGGCAACAGATGCCAATGATACTGAAGTGAATATTTGACAAGAAGAAAAAAAAATCTAGTTTCTAAAATGACCGTTTTACTCAAAGAGATCAGGAATGGCCAACTGAATGAAATGAGGGAGAGGGTGTTGCCTATGAAAGAGCAATTTAAAAAATTTAATAGATGTCACTGGGGGCAGGCTTCGAGCATTTATAGCCTCGTCCCCCTTTCTGTGTTTATCTCTACTACACTTTCTGTCCTAGGTGAAGATACAATGTAATCAGTTAGCTTCCTGCTCCTGCTATCATGCGATACCATCCCTGCCATTACAGACTCTATCCCGCTGGAACTATAAACCCAAGCAACCCCTTTCTGAAGCTGATGGTAATTCCCAGTATTTTATTACAGCCCAACAAAGCAGTAAATAGAGAAGGGGCCACAGTAAAGGAAGCTCCATGAAGGGAGCAGTCAGCAGAGTGAAGAGACAAGTTGCCACACAGTAGGAGAAATTCTATAACTATACTCAATTATACACCTGACGGGAGACTAATGCCTAGAGGCCATAAATTAAACACCAAAAGCCCCAGTCAACAAATGGTCAAGTGAACTGAACAGATGGTTTTCAAAGGAAGTAGATATTGCTTATAAATAATTTAAAATGCTCCATTCTTATACACCAGAAAAATATAAATCAAAACCACATTTAGACTGCATCTCACCTTAGTCAAAATGTCTATGATAAAAACAAACAAACAAAAACAAAAAACAAAAACAACTACAAGTGCTGGTGAGAGTATGAGGGTAACAGAACCCTTACACACTGTTGGTAAGAATGTGAATTAGTCCACTATGGAAATCAGGATGGTTTTCTCAAAACACTGAGCAAAGAACTACCCCGTGCCCCAGCTCTACAACTTCTCTGTGTGCACCTGAAAGGACTGACTCAGAGATGGCTGCATTCCACGCTATACACAATAGCTGAGTTATACAATCAACCTGGGCGTCATAATTGAATGAATAAAGAAAATGGGATAGTCAGTCATAAAGAAGAAAGATTATGTCATTTGCAGGAAAGTGGATGGAATTGGAGATCATTATGTTTAGCAAAATAAGCTAGGCTCAGAAAGACAAATACTGTGTGTTTTCTTTTGTAGGTAGAATGTAGAAGAAGATAGCATGAAAACAGGGAGGAGAGAATTAAAGAGGAACAGATGGGTTCGAGGGAGGGAAATAAGGAGACGGCATGATGAGTAGGTTAAAATGATCAAGTATTTTATCTGCACATAGGAAAAGTCTCAACAAAACACATTTTCTACAATTAGTGTGAGACAGTTGTAAATTAGTCCAGACAGTCTGCATAGAAGAGAAAAATGAAGTGAAAATAAAATATTTCTTTTTAATCTCCCTAGAAGTAAACTCTTAAACTATTAACTATTAGACTGTTAAAATAATAACAGGATTGGTGATGTAACTGTGACAATTTCTACCTGGCATGTGCAAGACTTGTTCAATTTCTAGCACCCAAAATTACATACAAATACATAAAAATGATATCATGTTAAAATGCTCCCGGTGATTACTGATTATAGGGAATGGATAAGTAATGGCAGAAATGGCATAAGAAAAAGGAGGAGCTAGTGAGAATTTTCCAAGTTATGTGCACTGCAAAGTGTTATTTGAAGTCAAATGTAAGGGAACTTAAAACAAACAAACAAACAAACAAACCATACAACGTATAATTCCTGCTTAAGACTTAAGGAGAACAACAGGAATGTTTTCTGTGGGTAAAAGCTCTTTCTGAACAGACAGAGGTTCCAAGTTCACATCCCCAGCATTCAGGTAAAAATGTGGGTGTGACTCCGAATGGCTTCACCCCTGGCACAGGTGGGGGTGGGGTGGAGAAAAAAAGATGGCTAGGACTTATGGACATCAGCCTGGCTGAAAATAGTGAATTCCATGTTGAGCAAGAAATCCTGCCTCAACAGGGGAATTATGGATCAGTAAAGGACACCCAGCATCCTCTGGTCTTCACATGTATGCATAGGCATGTGCACATATGCACAAGTGCACACAGACACATTTACCATCTCTACCCAAAATAGTAAAATAAAAGGCACAATTGATAGGCTCCAAGTGAACACAAAAATGAAATCGTAAGGTTCAAACTCACTTCAGAATCTGCAGAAGGAAATACTCCTAGCACTAGACAAAGCAGTTTAATATTGCGTCCCCATTAATACTAATCCACTATGTACTGGTAGGCTCTTTGAACATAATGATGAAGACCAATGAATCATTGGGCAAACGCAGAGGACTCGACCACACTGTCTAATGTGCAGGACTTTCATTAAAGAGTAAATAAAAATACCTAACTTCAAGGTAACCAGATGAAGAGAAGACAAACCAATCTTTTTTGTCCTTCCTTCCCTCCTTTCTTTCTTAATTAAAAACACTTTTTCACACAACATACTCTGATTATGGTTCTTCCTCTTCCAACTCCTCCTAGATCTACCCACCTCCACAAATTCACATCTTTTTTGTGTTCTCTATCATTAGAAAAACAAAAACAAACAAACAAAAACCAGGCACCTAGATAAAAAAAAAGAAAAAATATAATAAAATAAGATTAAAAAAAACATAAATAGGACAAACAAAAATCTAAATAAACAGAAAAACAAAGAGAAGCACCAGAAACGTATAAATACAGAGACACACAGTGGCAAACACAAAAACACAAAATTGGAAAGCATAATACATAAGCAAATGATATGAAGAGTAAAAAACAAACAAACAAATAAACAAACAAGATGCCCAGACAGAGCCTTGTGAGACAAAAACACTTCCTGAAATACCCCTGAGTTTATTTTGTGTTGGCCCTCTACTGTTGAGTGAATGGCGGGGCATTAAGAGTAGTTTGCGTACACGGCGAGACTCGGTTGGGAAAAGTTAATTTTTCATCTCGGTGTGGTTATCTATTGGAGGTAGGCTCTGGTTTAGGGATGGGGGTTGTGCCTACTTGCCCTCTCTGCACTGGGACCTTATCTGACTTGGACCTGTGAAGGGTCTGTGAATGCTGCCACAGCCCCTGTGAGTTCATATGTGCACTGGCCTTGTTGTGTCAAACCAATCTTACTACAAAAAAAGAGCTGGAGTAACAATGTTAAATTCAGACGAAACAGACCATTGGGGTCAAAAAAATGAAAATTCTGGGTCCGGGATACATTTCAGTTGCTAAAGTACTTGCTTAGAATATTAGAGTTTTCTGTAGCTGTGATAAAATGGCACGGCCAATAGCAGCTTATAGAAAGTTTATTTTAGCTTATGTTTCAGAAGGGATAAAGGTTCATTACGGCAGCAAATGGTAGGCATGAGGGCAGGAACAGGAAGCTGAGAGTTATATCTTCAACCACACACAGGAAACAGTATAAAACCGGAAGTAGGATGAAGCTACAAACTCCGAAAGCCTGTCCTCCGTGAAGTACTTCCCCCAGCCAGGACATATTTCCTTGCTGTCATCAGTTGGGGATCAAGTGCCCAACTGTGTGAGCCTATGGAGAACATTCTCATTCAAATCAACATGCATAGAACTCATGGGCCAAACAGGTGGGAGGAAGTACGGAAATGCTAATGGCTAAACAAGTTTTGCGTCCCCCCCTCCCGCCACCCCCCCCCCCCCCCCCGCTTCCCCCTCGAGCCCCATAGAAACATCTCCTGTTGCTCAAAATAAGAAAGTAACTAGTTAATGATCCTGTCCAGGAATGTGCAGATGAAAAAAAAGTAGTCCAAAAGAATGATAGTACTCACTTGGCTCCACTTTGTTCTTGGCAGCCTCATTTATAATAGCCAGAAGCTGGAAAGAACCCAGATGCCCTTCAACAGAGGAATGGATACAAAAAAATGTGGTACATCTACACAATGGAATATTACTCAGCTATCAAAAACAATGACTTTATGAAATTCATAGGCAAATGGTTGGAACTGGAAAATATCCTCCTGAGTGAGGTAACCCAATCACAGAAAAACACACATGGTATGAACTCATTGATAAGTGGATATTAGCCCAAATGCTTGAATTACCCTAGATGCACAAAACACATGAAACTCAAGAAGGATGACCAAAATGCGAATGCTTCACTCCTTCTTTAAAAGGGGAACAAGAATATGAGGGGATAGGGAGGCAAAGTTTAGAACAGAGATTGAAGGAACGCCCATTCAGAGCCTGTCCCACATGTGACCCATACATATACAGCCACCAAACTAGATAAGATGGATGAAGCAAAGAAATGCAGAGTGACAGGAACCGGATGTAGATCTCTCCTGAAAGACAGCCAGAATATGGCAAATACAAGGGCAAATGCCAGCAGCAAACCACTGAACTGAGAACGGGACCCCCGTCGAAGGAATCAGAGAAAGGACTGAAAGAGCCAACCAACCAGAGCTTTCAGGGACTAAGCCACTATCTAAAGACTATACATGGACTGACCCTGGACTCTGACCTCATAGGTAGCAATGAATAGCCTAGTAAGAGCACCAGTGGAAGGGGAAGCCCTGGGTCCTGCCAAGACTGAACCCTAGTGAACGTGATTGTTGGGGGGAGGGCGGCAATGGGGGGAAGATGGGGAGGGAAACACCCACAGAGAAGGGGAGGGGGAGAGGCTAGGGGGATGTTAGCCTGGAAACTGGGAAAGGGAATAACATTTAAAATGTAAATAAGAAATACCCAATTTAATAAAGATGGGGAAAAAAAGACACATTGGAATGGCTAACACTGAAAGACCCGACAATGTTACCTGCTGATGAAAATATGAAACAACGGGACTCACGGTCACTGCTCTCAAATGATATGCTATCTTTAAAAGAGAGTTTGACAGCTTCTTACACATTTTTGCACATATATCTTCTGGCTGAAGAAGCTGTGGTTTGCACCATGATCTACTCATTGAAAGGCTGCGCTGTCTCATCACTGCTTCCTCCATATTTTATCCCCCATATGGAGTCTAGATATATTCCTTCCCTGGTGAGTCCTAGAGAGTGGGAAGCTCAGGAGGCCATTATGCTCAGGCCCTACTCCTCCAAGCCTGTAGCTATTCTCCCAAGCATGAGCTTACCTGACACGTGAAGCTAGAGACCACACCTTGAGATTACTAACAGCAGCTATGGTGGTTTGAATAAGAATGGCCTCCATAGGTTTATATATTTGAATGCTTAGTTAGCATGAATTGGCACTATTGGAAAAGAGTAAAAGGATAAGGAGGTGTGGCCTTACTGGAGGAGGTGTGGACTGTTGGAGGAAATGTGTCACTGGAGGTGAGGCTTTGAGGTTTCGAAAGCCGGGACTAACCCCAGAGTCAGTCAGTTAGTCTCTCCCTCTTCCCCTCACCCTCCTCCTTCCCCCTCCTCCCTCTCCATCCTCCTTCCCCTCCTCCCTCTCCATCCTCCTTCCCCTCCTCCCTCTCCATCCTCCTTCCCCTCCTCCCTGCCTCTCCTCCCTCTCCCTTCTCCTTTTCCCTCTCTCTGTCTGCCTAAAGATCATGATGTAGCTCTCAGTGCCTGCCTATGTGCTGCCATGTTCCCTATATGATAACAGACTAAGCCTCTAAAACTCTAAGCCAGCCCCCAGTTAAATCCTTTCTTTTGTAAGAGTTGCTTTGGTCATGGTGTCTCTTCACAACAATAGATTGGTAACTGAAACACTGGCCTTTCATGTTTCACCAACAGCTCTAGGTAGTTCTGGTTTTCCCATAAATAAAGACTTTGGAGCAAAAATTAGAAGAACATCATTTGACCTGCTCTATCTGCTCTTTTCCAGAACCAAACCAGCTTTTCTCTTTCTGGGAAACAAAAATATATATAAAATTATTTTATTTTCTTCATAAGATTTTTAAAGAAGATTTTTTTTATGTACACTGTAGCTGTCCTCAGACACACCAGAAGAGGGCATCAGATCCCATTACAGATGGTTGTGAGTCACCATGTGGTTGCTGGGAATTGAACTCAGGACCTCTGGAAGATCAGTGACTGCTCTTAACCACTGAGCCATCTGTCCTGTCCCAGATTTTTTTCTTTTTTTATGTTCACTCTTCTAGGCTCAGGGTTGACATGTAAAAATAAAGGTTTTGAAAAAGTTTGTTTTTTTGTTTTGGTTTTGGTTTTGGTTTTACCCTCTTATAAAAATCCAGGCTCTGAAAATCCCTCTCACATTGAAGACTTTAAAACCTCACTTTTTGACTCAAGCTGAGCAATTATTTCAATGTTCTAAGTAGTTCGTACTGTTCTGTCCCCAGGGCTATGCATTTAGATTTCACTGCAGAAGTGCTGAGTAATAACAGAGTAATTCTTTCTCCATGAAAGATTCCCTTTTCCTACCAGGACAGTTTGTTCACAACCAGTCTACTGGTCAATGTACAGGAATGAGTGATCTCTATTTCCTTCTTCCATTCTTTCTTTTATATAGATTCCCAGTCTGTGTGACTGTCTTCTGTCTTCAAGCTGGGCCTTCACATGTAATTGTGCTGTGCAACACACAGGCTACTTGATTAACCAATTTATTTTCTGCTTCTCCAAGTACTCAGGAGTCCCAGTGGCTCTGCATGTGTCACACTGGGTATCTTACGGTTTGATGTCACGTATTTGCCAGGGACCCTCCCTTAATATTTTGAGATGAAGACAATTGTTTGAATCACTAAATTGAGATAGGGAAAAGGAAAGTTAACTCCAAAAGAACTTTCACGTGATATTTTGAGATAAATGCTACTGCAGTCATTTCCAAATAAAAGGCTGTTTAAGAAACATTACTTACAGTGCTACCCCATTATGTAAAAGTCAAAGATTATCGATGAACTAACAATGCCCATGTCAACATCAATATTTTAACTACTGTAACTGTTAGGGTTCACCGTTGGGTGTAGAGTTTAGATTAAGATAGGCATATTGCATGGCAGCCTAGGCTTTGAAGAAAATGTGTTTCACATGGCAGGTATCTTGCAACTGAGCTGTTCAATAGCATCCAATGTGCAAGTGGGTTGTTTTCTGTGGGGGAGGGACTCTGGTGGCTATTAAACTGTCAGTGACTCCCCCCAACCCCTTATTGAGCAATACAAAGATTTGTAAGCATCTTCTTCAACTGCTTCCCATGACAAGGAAAATAAGCCGATGCTGTCCCTGTCCCCTCCCTCTAATTTTAATTGACATTAACAAAAATGACATAAATTTGCCTACAATGAGTATGTTGTTAAAATATTGTGAATGACTTCTTCTGGGTCCTAATACATAAATATAATGAGGGTTTTTGGAATTTTAATGCACTCTTCTAAGTATTTCACTGTGTGAGCTCCCCGAGGATGACCTGTGGAAGGGAAGATGGTGAATTGTAGAACACACTTATTTTTCCAGTTCCCTAGGGCAGATGCTATACATTGTTACATTTCTAGCAGAACTACCCTGGCTTCATCTTTCCTTTCCAAAATAACAATAAGAATCTGCCTAAAGAACATGATACATTTGTTTCGAAATTTAAGGATAAATTCAATATCATGGTTTTGAGTTTCAGAAGTAACAGTGAATAGTTTTGTCAATGAAGCTTCCTTAGACCAGACAGGGCTTCATTTTCTTTATAAATGTTTCTTTTATTAATGTGTGTGTGTAGGAACATATGGGGCACAAGAACGTGGACATGTCAGAGGACAACCTCAACATCATTTGTCAGGGATCCCATGACCTTGTTGTTTGAGATGCGATCTCTCACTGGCCTATTACTTGTCAAGTAGACAAGACTGGGTGACCAGTTGTCTTAGGGTTTCTATTGCTATAAAGAGCCAATGTGACCAAAGCAGCTCTTATAAAAACAAACATTTAATTAAGGCTAGTGTACAGTTTCAGAGGTTTCATGGAAAGGAGAATCGTAGCATGCAGGAAGACACGGTACTGGAGAAGGTGCTGAGAATTCTACATCCCGATCCAAAGGCAGCAGAAGGACAGGCCATACTAGGTCTAGCTTGAGAATATGCAACCTCAAAGTTTGCTCCTAGTGACATAGTTTCCCCAACAAGACTTCACCTCCTAATAGTTCCACTCCCTGTGACCAAGCATTCAAACACATGAGTCTGTGGGGACCATTTCTATTCAAACCACCACACCGTGAACCCTAGGGAATGGCATATCTTTATCTCCTCAGCAGAGGGATCGAAGTCAAAGCCATTACCTCCAGAATTACTTTCTGTGGGTTCTGGGAATCAAACCAAGGTCCTTGTGCTTTCCAGGCGTGCATGTTACCAGCTAAACTATCTACTCAGACCCACATTACTAAGCAGCTCCAAACACAGGGGGAAAAGCCAGCAATTAATCCATGAGTATGTATTCAAGTACAAGTGAGATGAGCTGAGCAGGTACTCCCCAGTGAAGAAACAAAATGATAGCCAGAGGTTTTTCAACCTTTTAGGGTCAAAGATGCCAGTAAACGTATTGTGATGTTTACACTGGAGCCCTCCTGCAGAGACATGCACCCAGAACACAGCATTCTCTGCTGGACAAAGGCTCCTTGGAGGAAGTACAACTGTGTTCACCTAATTAATGCTTCCTGGACCTTCTGTTTTCATGAGAAAATCATCTTTTGTTTTCAAGGAAAGAGTTAAATCCAAATGATGATAAAATGTTACTTCTTATAAGAGGTGAAATTGTAAATAAAGGTTGTTATGCATAGACTTTTATACAAAAAAAGCTTGCCACATTTAATTTTAACATTGCCAGACTGTAGCACTTCCTTTCACCAACAGTTCTTTCTAATTGGTTTTACCATGCCACACATTAGCAATATTCAATATGACTCACTTTATTATTTTTTTACTCTGTAGCCTGAGCTGGCCTTGAACAAATAATCCTCCTGTCTCAGTATCCCAAGCATAAGGTCACAGGCATTTGGCATCATACCCGGTTCTTATTCAAAAACTTCAAACTGAAAATACAGGATTTTAACTTCTTTTCCATCACAGCAATGAAGCTGTCCTTACAGGGTTTTCATTACTAAAGTATGCTGAGAAAAATATACAAAGAGAGGAATAGAATTTGACTGAACAATGGTAACCTTCAAATAAATGCTTTTAAATGCCTTCAGGTTTATACCTGGAGTGAAATGGGGTTTTGATTTGGAGATTTTTCCTACCATGTTAAAACACAAGCTGCTACCGGTCTCCTCACACACAGTGACAGCTCAGCTAAAGCTACTCCTGATTTTTCTTCAGGGTTTGCATTGGAGGTTGTTACTGAACAAACTACATCTCTCCTCCTAGCTCTTCTTTGTCTGAGAGTTGATGCCAGTGCAGCTGAGTCATTCAGAAATTCAACTGAAGCAGAGCTGCTCTGGGCTCTAGTTTTCCCCTTTTAAAATATACTGGTAAAAGTGTCCCTTCTAGAAATAGCTTAATAAATGTCTTTTTTTTCTAATAAAGCTAGGAAAAATGGCACCCTGAAGTTTAAAGTCTTCAGACTTTGCTCCCATGTCTTGCCCAAATTTTCAAATATGAGCAACTTTGTTGTTTCTGTTGTACTGCATCACGCATGATGTTTAAGGACTGGGGACAGGAACGTTAACGGTAATTCACTTGCGGGGATTGTGAAGGAAAGGGCTATGAACCTGAGGGGGGTTTTCTTCACGAGAGGAAAACTAAAGTATGTTTTCAGCCCACTCCACATTTCTATTAGAATGCCACACTATGTTTTCATTTGAGGCATTTAGAAGAAAAAAAGAAAAAGAACATTTTTATCACTGCTGAGTTTCTTATATGCTTGGACTAGCTAGGTTACAAATTCTTTAAAAATTTAGCAGCTTAGTTCTCCATCAGTCAAGAAATTAGAAATGATTTAGCAGGGTGGCAGTGGCTTGGAGTCTTCTGAGGCTGCAGTTGATATGTGAATCAAGACTAGAATTTTATTAAGACGAATGAAATGGGCATTCATGTGCAAGGTCACTCACTGCCATCTCTGTGGCAGGAATCCTCTGCTCCCTGTGACATGTTGTGTGACCCTGCCCATATGAACACACATTCATGTGGTAACTGACTTACCCCAGAGCCAGCAACGCAGGAGACAAAGTGTTATTGGTTTGAGAGTGAAATGGTCCAAGGTCTCAGCTGGGTTGCTGGTTTGGCTTCAATGATATCTAGAGAGAACACTAAGATGCTTTGATGTGGCCTTAAGACAGGAAATCAAAATCAGTTCTTCTTGGATTGACATGACCAAGATTGAGCCCAAATTGGAATCTTCCACTTCTCTCTGTGTGTCTTTCATATATGTGTAGTTTATAGTTACTGGTTATCAGCAGTCTGTCTATTATACATATGTGTAGTCTTTTTTATTCTCATTCCTGGGTCTCATCCCATGGGTGGATATGTTCCTGTGTATGTGTCTTTGGTCTTTCTGTTGTGCCTGTCTGTATTTATTGATTGCCACAGAACACCTGGTACGGGACAAGGATGAGGGATCCTTTACAGCTTTAACTGAATTTTATAAGGGAAGATATTACTGACCCAGGAGAGTCCAATAGCATCCAGATGTCATCAACCTAGATCCACACATTGCTTCCAACATTTAAAGTGTATATTTGAAGGTTGCTTTCAACATGTTGGATGTTTTAAAAAAAATGGTTACTACAACACACCTATGCACACACTCACCAACATACACAAAATTCTGGGTTAAGGCCATGAAGGTTACATCATTTAAGATTAAACATATTATCTTGGGCTTCTAAAAGCTGATCACATAGGAAATCAAGACATAGTAAGGTTGATAACATTTTTTAAAATGTAGGTTAAACATTTTTTATTGGATATTTTATTTATTTACATTTCAAATATTGTCCCCTTTCCCAGTTTCCCCTCTGCAAACCTCCTATTCCATCCTCTCTCCCCCTGCTTCTATGAGGATGCTCCCCCACCCACTCACCCATTCCTACCTCACCGCCCTGGCATTTCCCTACACTGGGGCATCAATCCTTCATAGGACCAAGGGCCTCTCCTCCCATTGATGCCTGGCAAGGCCATCTTCTGTTTGCAGCCCCATAGGAAGAATAACAATATCAACTACCCAGCCCCCCCCCCAGAGCTCCCAGGATATTATTTCTTACACCTTGGCTTCAGGAATAAAATCAAGGTGGTAATGGTTGGTAGAATTATACTTCATTTAACAGCCTTCTGTTTCACAGATGAGGTGAGTGTTGTATTAGAATCTTTCTCTCCCTGTCTATCCTCATATATCTGAGAATGTGCCATACTGCATAGCCCATAATGGCCTTGAACTCCCAATTTCATTGCATTATTCTCTTCAGTCTTGTGAGTTTGTGTGTATCACTATGCTGGGCTCCGTCCCTTCCCTCTGATCATAGTCTGGAACTACTCACTGATTATACTCTCCTCTTCTGCCGCCTATTCTCTGCCATTCTTCCTAGTCATCATGCTGGAACTTTTGATCTCAAGATAATGATGTTGATGGGAGACATTAGTTCTGACTGCAAGTGCAGTGCTTGAAGCAGTGAGAAGAGTGGGCAGTGAGAAATGTCTTGAGAAATGGGCATTCTTTTTAACTTCTCTGCCTTCCTTGCAATTCTTCCCCCATTCTGAAATACTTTTGAAAATGTGGATGTGAAACCATGGAAGCTTTTAAGTGTAATAATACAGGGTGATATTATAATTTGAGGGGAGGGTAACACAATGTAGGTTAAACTTAAGCAGGCCCAGTACACAGTAGGACAGCAAACTAAGTACATATTCTTAAATGATCTCAATGGGGTATTATTAACTTTGCTCTGAGCTCTGTCAAAAATTCTTTTGGGGGGATTGGAAAGACATTTTTATGTAAGTGTATCACTGAAGCTCTTAGTGTTGTTTTGGATGGTTATTGAACCCACAGGAAGTAGAACCTTGCTGGAGCTAGTGTGTCCCTGGGCAAGCTGTGAGGTTTGCTCTTTCTCTGCTTCCTGATTAGAAATGCAATGCAGCCTCCCACTCCTCCCACACCTCCCACTCCTGCTGGGATTAACTCTCCCCCTTTAACTACATGCTAGAATTAAGTCCTCCCCCACTAAGTTGATTCTTCTCAGGTATTTGGCCACAACAACAAGAAAGCAATGAATACAAAAGATTGATATCAAGTAGTGGAACCACTGCTGGCATGAACCTGACTGTAGTTTGAAAGCCTTTGGAATAGTGGTTCTCAGCCTTCTTAATACTGTGACCCTTTAATACACTTCCTTGTATTGTGGTGACGCCCAACCGCATTGTTTTTGTTGCTACTTCTTAGCTGTAATTTTGCTACAGTTATGAATCATAATGTGAATATCTGTGTTTTCTGACACAGGTATGCTAAAGGCATTTGAAAGAACAGATCTTAAATTGAGCTTCTGAAGTTCTTTGCTCAAAACAACCGCCTGATGAAATATTTTCTCAGATTCAGCAACCAAAGCAGACAGAGGCCATTATAGTTTTGGTCCAAGCGGAGTGGGATACAAGTCCTTGGGCTAGCAGGAAACTTGACTATATGATCACACAGTTTGTGTTTTGCAGAAATCAAAGTGGCAAGAATGAGAGGTTCGACTGAGCTTGCAATCAAGTTCCCAAGAGCCCATGAGGCCAGGCTATTGTATGAAAGGGGTTTGGAATGTGAAGCATAAATTATAATGGAATCACCAGGATTTTGGAGACAATACAACTTACAGACATAGTTACTCTTCTATTGCATAATTGTTTTGTTTTATAGGGGCTTACAGTTAAGAAATTGTCTTGAATTTCACAAAAGACATTGGACTCAGTATTTGACTGAGAAGAAAACTTAGGACTTTTAGAGTTAAGGTGAATACATTTTGCATGACGAGATGGTCTTGAGTCCATGTGGGCCAGAGGCAGAGTGCTATGTTTGCATGTGAAAGAGTCTTATGGTCTCATCTGTTTGAAGGCTTGATCTTTGGGTAGTGTCACTGTTTTGAAGTACGGAGCCATTGGGAGGGGAAGTTTTGCTGGAGGAAGTGAGTTGGTGGCTCAAGTTTTGAGGCCCAAAAGACTTTCCCCACTTTTTACCCACTCTCAGCTTTCTGACTGAAAGTGCATTGTGACCAGCTACTTCAACACTCCAGTCACCCTGCCTCCCCTCCATTTTGATGGACTGTAGTTGTTTCATTTGGGAGTCAAAATCAACCACTCCTTCTTTGATTAACTGTAATGTATTTGATCACAGCAAAAAAAAGTAACTAAAACAAAGGATTTTAGGTGTATGCCATCATAGCTGCCTTTTAAACCAGGGGCTGGGGATTAGAACTCAGGTACTCAATGTTTACACAGCTTACACTTCATTGACTAAGCCATTTCCTCAGCCTACATTTTACTTTTTGACAATTACTCTGTTCACATCTACTTATCTCAGAGGAGAAGGGTGAGTTTAAATCTAATAGAAGATATCTGAGCCTGCCTCAAAAAAATAATAAAAAATGGTGGCTGGGGGTGGGTGGGTCACAGAATAGTATGAACAGTAGCTCAAAGGTTAACTTAAGCTCTGTCTAAGGAGACTATAGGTGCACAGCCTTAGCCCAAACAAACTTTGACAAGTGGAAATGTAAATTTAGGGTTTTCATATCTTCTAAGTTTTCCACAGTCGTTGGAAATCTAAATTATAGGAGGCTACCCAGCTTTCAGTACATTGATAGAAGCTTCTTTTAAGTGTAAGAGTCAAAGTGTGTCTGCAAATTTTCTTTGGAGAAGCTTTTGACAATCGGTTGGGGGTTAGTCTGGTGCTATATATACAAATGCTAAATTCCAAACCCTGAGATCTGGTTGCCCTCCAGTGCATCCTCTCATAGACTGACCTTTGTTGTAATGTAAGGCTCAGAGTGAGTCTTAACTACTGGGAGACCCCCCCCCCCCAAAGTGAGACACAAAATGGAGTTTGGTGCAAACACAAGAGGTTTATTTTTCCAGCATGTTGGGGTCTTAATCAGCCCCTAGTGGAGAGTGACTAGAAGGCGACCCCAAATGGCTATAACAAGCAGTTTTTATACTTTTTAGGAGTACAGGTTACATCAGCAAGGTTGCAGTTCAAATTTATTAGCTAAGCATATTGACCTTTGAATCTATTGGCTAGTAAGCATATGGCATGCATTTGAATTCTGTCTGGTACCAGAGGGTCAGGTGACTATCAGTCAGTACATTCTGTAGTTTTTCAAGAATGTCCCTGCTCTTCCTGAGAACTATAGGTGGAAGATGAAACTTGGCCTAGCCTTGACCTGAGGTGGGAAGCAGATACTTGGCCTAATCTTGACCCGAGGTGGTGGGTGTAAGGCTGGCAAAAGCCCCTGGGGTCTTTCACAGGAACCCAATAAGCTACCTACTTTCTACCAGGCCAAGCTTTTAATAGCTCTTACACGTCAGTAAGAACTAAGGTCCTTTAGTATAAACCTTGCTCCCCAATTTAAAGTTGATTGGTTAATAAAAGGCTTAAAGCCTGTGATTGGGCAGTAGAGAGAAGAAGGTAGGCCTTGAGGATTGAGTGAGAGGTCTCAGGAGCGACCAGTGAAGGAAGGGAAGAGAAGACAGAGAGGAGAGGAAGCTGCTGTCAGCCTGAATGGATCATGAGCACACTGTCTGGAGAAGTGGACCCTCAGGACAAGCCAGTGGCACACAAATCAGCCCAGGCAAGACTCAAACAGAAGTAACTGTTATCACTTTGTCTAGGCTCTGCCCCACAGTTACCTGGCAACAGGCATGTGTGCCTGACTCACTATAAAAGGGGCTGCTTGCCCACTCTGCTCTCTCTTGCCTTCTTGTTCTCTCTCTGCCCTCTTGCCCCTTCCCCCTCTCTCCCCATTTCCTTCCCTCCCCTCTCTCTCCAGGTGCTCATAGCCAACCTCTCTCTCTCTCTCTCTCTCTCTCTCTCTCTCTCTCTCTCTCTCTCTCTCTGCTTCTCTCTGCTTCTCTCTGTCTCTACTATACTCTCAACATCCCACCCCGTGCCCTGAATACTGGCCCCTCAGGAAGAAGGGATGTCTCAGCATGGCTTGGCAGAGGCACCCATTTCCTCCATACCTGACTGCATATCTACCAAACATATTTCTTCATTCCTTATCTTTTTTTAAAACACAACCGTCATAGTGGACATAAATTTTGGATATAGGTGAGAATAGTGTGAACCTGCCCACTCTATGCTTACAGCTTTTAAATGGAAATACCAGGTTTTTGTTTCTTTTATATAGGCTAGCTGGAATGAATAATTCATTTACAGCCAACCATTTTCACATTGAGGTTTGGTCTTGCTGTCTGTTGTGATGCTAAGTGTGGGTCTCTAAGACCTGGAGTCTGCATGTAGCCCCAAATGACCCTGCCCCCAAGTTATTTCTGATTGGTAAATAAAAATGCCAACAGCCAATAGCTGGGCAGAAGAGACATGGGTGGAGTTTAGGTTTCCCAGGCTTGGGGGAGGAAAAGAACGTTAAGGATTAAGAAAAAGGTGGAGGAGCGCTTGGCTAGCGAACGCAAGGCCCTGGGTTCGGTCCCCAGCTCCGAAAAAAAGAAAAAGGAAAAAGAAAAAAAAAAGAAAAAGAAAAAGGTGGAGGAGGAGGAGGAAAGAGGAGGAAAGAGGAGGAAAGAGAAGATGCCAAGGGTTAGGTGATCAATAAAATCATGACCCCGAGGGCTGACCAACTAAAGTTAAGAACAGCCCAGATGAAACATAATAAATAAAACTCAAGATTATTGGTAGGAAAATAGATTCTAATAACATAAAGGGTAGACACCTGCCCAGCTCTTGTGCTGTTTAAGACTTATTGTAAATATAAAGATTTGTATGTCTTTTATCCAAGAATTAAATGGTTAAAGGCAGGAGAGAAATCTCAGGTAGAGATTTAAAAATTCAGCAACATTCCTGGGCTGCCACTGAGTTAAAGAACCTCCTTCCTGCCAGGATGGTTTGTGAAGCTCAAATGTCTCAGGTGGCATTTGCATCCAAAGGCTGTTCCTAGCTGATGAAACTGGTAAATGGGGTGACCAGAAGGACTCTCTAAAATTCTTGATGTCTGGAATAAGTTATTGTTACTATGATCTGTAGTCTATTAAATTATTTGATAAGATGTTCTGTGTTGAGATACCAGAACCTTCCCTGTGAACAAATGAGGATGCTGTCTTAAATCTGTAGAAGTTTTCTTCCTTGTATAATTAGAATGTGTATGTGATTCTACATTAAGACAAATAACTGAGCAAAATTATGGAAATTTTTAACAACCAACAGAAAAACTTTTGAAAAAGTAGTTAGTGTTGTGCATAAATTTTATCCAAAAATAAAATATTATATCTGGGTTCAGTCCCCTCATAAACCACTGTGTCTAGCACTGGTAGCATGTGGAGTCCAAACTGGGACTATTGCTATGTTACTGAGACCTATTTGCCTATCTATCTGACTATCATCCACCCCATTAACCACCCTGCCAGCACTGGAACTCTTTAGAATCCATAAGCACCTACAAAGCCCAGGTGTGAGTAAAACTCCTGAAGATCAACAGAGAGTCTTCTAAGCCTATAGAAAACTTATTCTTAGGCCCAGGAGTTGCACCTATTGGTAGCCAAGCTGAGACCATTTCAGATACCCATTCATACACCAACACAGAGTGACTCCAAGACCAAACACCAAACATCATTCATCTTGTCCACAATAAAATAATAATAATAATAATAATAATAATAATAATAATAATAATTTTAAAAATAGGTTAATAGTAAATAAGGATCTAAAAAGAAAAAAAAAAAACAACCCCACATTCAACAAAGGCCAACTGTGATATCTATGTCAAAACAAAACGCAAAGTTAAATTAATAACAGTCTGATTCCAGATCCCTAGGTCCAATCACAAAAACACAAAGAACATGAAAAATGAAGACAGTGTGTCTCCTCCAGAAATTAGCAACTTTGTTGTCATGTTCCTTGAGATCACACATAAAACAGTGATTTTTAAAAATAATTGTAAAGATGTTCGAGGAACCCAATGAAGATATGAATAAATGTCTGGATGAGAACCATGAAAACACAAACAAACAGTTAAAATAAGATAATATTTAAAATTCATGATGTGAGAAATGACACTTAATAAAGAAAAATTTAAAAAATCTATGAAGAGATTCCAAGATGAAATAGGATTCTAGATGAAACCTTCAGGAAGTCAGACAAAAGACTCAGGATGTTATCAACAGACTGGTGTCAGGGAAAGTTGTCCCCCAACTGAAGAACGGATACAGAAATTGTGGTTCATTTATGCAATAGAATACTATTCAGCTACTAATAACAAGGGCATCATGAATTTTGCAGGCAAATGTAGGGAGCTAGAAAATACCATTCTGAGTGAGGTTACCCAGATTCAAAAGGGCATGCATGATATGTACTCACTGAGAAGTGGATATTAGCCAAAAATTACAGAATACCCATGATACAACTTACAGATGGTAGGAAGTTTAACAAGAAGGAAGGCCCAAGTGTCTATACTTCACTCCCACTTAGAAGGGGGAACAAAATAATCATGGGAGGCAGAGGGAAGGAGAAGGAAGGGGAGGGGAAAATGGGGCAGAATCAAGTATGGGGGAAAGCATGAGAAAAGCCCTGAGGGCTAGGAGAATGAATCAAAATATGCAGCAGTGTGGGATGGGAGTCAGGGGGAAACCTCTAGAAAGTCCCAGAGACTTGGAATGTGAGTAATGGGAATGACCTTAGATGGAATACCCATCAGTGGGAAGGCAGAACCTGAAAAGAACTCCTCCAGTAGACAGACATGGCCCCCAGTTGAAGCATGAGGCCACCCCATCAATTATTTTGACCCAGAATTGTTCATCTAAAGGAAATACAGGGACAAAATTGGAGCAGAGACTGACAGAAAGGCCATCCAGTGACCAACCCAACTTTGAATCCATCACATTCTCAGGCATCAAATCCTGGCACTATTACTGAGGCCAAGTTGTGCTTGCAGACAGGAGCCTAGCATGGCTGTCCTCTGAGAGTCTCTATGAGCAGCTGACTGAGACAGATGCAGATACTTATAGCCAACCATTGAACTGAGGTCAGGACCCCTATGGAAGAGTTAGGGGAAGGACTGAAGGAGCTGAAGGGGATTGCAACCCCATAGGAAGAAGAACAGTATCAACTAACCCGTACCCTTCTGAACTCCCAGAGACTAAGCCACCAATTAAGGAGCATAATATAGGCTGGCTGGTGACCCCAAGCACATATGTAGCAGAGGACTACCTCATTTGGTCTCAATAGGAAGGGGATGAACTTAATCTTGTAGAAACATGATGCCCCAGGGGGTGAGGTGGGTGGGAGAGCACCCTCTCAGAAACGAAGCGGAGGGGGGATAGGGTGAAGAACTTGAGGAGGGGGAACAGGAAAAGGGGTGATATTTGTAATGTAAATAGATAAACTAATTTAAGAAAATAAAGAAATAGGTCTACACACTAAGAGAGAGAGAGAGAGGGGGAGAGAGAGAGAGAGAGACAGACAGACAGACAACACTGTCACAACAAATAACAAATAATATAAACCACAACATAACCACAAATAACAATCAATAAACATTATTCAATAATAACTCTCAATATTAATGGTCTCAATTGCTCAATTAAAAGACACAGACCAACAGTTTGAATTAGAAAACAGGATCCACCTTTGTGCTGCCTCTAAAAAACACATCTCACTATCAAGGACAAATATTAATTTGGCATAAAAGAATGGAAAAGGGTAGCCTACTCAAATAGGAAAAAAAAGCAAGTGTAGCTATTCTAATATTTGACAAAATAGACTTCAAACCAAAACTAGTCAGAATAATAGGGAGAATGTTTCATACTCATTAAACAATTCTAAATAGTTATACACCAAGAACAGGGCACCAAGTTTCATTTAAAATTATATTGGATTTGAAATCACAAATCAGCCTCAACATTGTGATAGTGGGTGACTCCAACACTTCACTCTTGCCAATAGACAGGTCATCCATACAAAATCCAAACAGAGAAACTCTGGAGTTAATTGACATTAGAATGAAGTATGTATAACAGACATTTATAGATCATCCACACAATTTGTAATGAATACACTTTCTTCTCAGCACCCCATGGACCTTTTTCCGAAATCAACCTCATATTAGAATATAAACAAGTCTCACCTTATTTAGGAAAATTTAGGTAACATCCTGATTTTATTGTTTTCTCATAGAAGATTAAAGGTAGAACAGAAATGTCAAAACCACAGAAACCCATAGAGCTTAGGCAACACACCGTTAGACTGGGAAGCTGCATTTGTTCTGTAGCTAAAATGGATCAAGGGGAAAGCAATAATGACATTTTAAACATTGCTAGAACTGAATGAAAATGAAAGCTTAATATACCCAAACCTAAGGAGCACAGTGAAGGAAGGCCTGAGAGGAAGGTTTATAGCATTAGGTGTCTACATGAAGAGAACTGGAGAGATTAAATATTAATAACTTAATGCCACACCAGAAGACTTTGAAAAACAAGAATAAACAATAGAGTTGATAGGAAGAGATAATAAAAGTCATGGCTGAAATAAATGACAGAAACAAACAAAATAATACAAAGAATCAATGAAAGAAAAACTTGGTACTTTGAAAAGATTAGCAAGACTGACACATCTTTATTCAAATTAACCAAAAGAAATAGTGATAATATCAAAATTAGAGAAGAAATGAAAAACATTGCAAGATATATTTAGAAACTTCAGAAAATCATAAGGATATGCTTGAAAAAAATTAATCCCCTGAACTGGGAAATTCAAAATAAATTAATACATTTCTAAGTACATATTATTTACTAAAATTAAGTCAAGGTGAAGTAAATAATTTAAATAGACCCCTTATAGCCAGAGAGAGAAGCAGTAATTTAAAATCTCTCAGCTAAAGAAATTCCAGGACCAAGGATACATCACAGAATTCTACATACCTTCAAAAAGGAACTAACAGCAACTTCTCAAATTATTTTGTAAAAAACAAAATGAAGAACAACACTTCTGATATCACTTTATGGAGCTAGATGCAACAACAACAAAAGAAAATGATTGGCCAATCTCTCTAGTGAATGTAGACGCAGAGATTCTCAATTAAATTCTTGCAAATCAAATCAAGAACACATCAAAAAATTATTCACCCTGATCAGCTCAGCTTTTTCCAACAGATGGAAGGATGACTGAACATATGTAAATAGACCAATAGATAAATGTAATCTACCACTTATACATCTAAGTAGCAAGAACTTGAAGCAATTAGTCACTATGCAGCTGTGGTTAAGAACAGAGAGAAATAAATGCATACACACACACACACACACACACACACACACACACACAGATCTCATCTTACTTTCTCTAATCTTACACAATTCAAGACCCAAATGCAGAGAGTCACCCACTATGGGTTCCAGCCTCAATGAATGTAATCAAGATTATCCCTTACAGATGTGCCCATAGGCCAATGTGATCTAGATATCCTCATAGGCCAACCTGATCTAGATATGCTCAAAGGCCAACCTGATCTAGATAATCCCTTATTGAGTCACTCTTCCCAAGTGATTCTGTATTGTCAGATGGACAATAAAACCCTAACCATTGCACAAACAAATATATCACTAACATACAGGTACTCATTAGTGCTATGAATTTAGAGAACATTCAGGTAAGGACGTTTGGATGACAGGGACAAAATGATAATGTCTACACTGAAAAGATACAGAACTTTTAGCAGCACTGCATTGGCAAGAAAGGAAAGGGCAGAAGTCAAGATAGAGTGGGGGAACTTGTAAGGAATGTGGCTGTCAAGAGGGGAAGAGAAAAGGGGAAGGGAGAAGGAGGAGGGGGAGGGGAAGGAGGGGAATAAGGAGAGGGAAGAAGGAAGAAACGAGGGAAGAGAGAAGAGGGAAGAAGAGGAAAGAGGGAGGAGGAATCAGAAAGAATTGGCATGGGCAGCGACAATCAAAGAGTTGTTGATGTTGGTGGTAACAGAGACAGCTCACGGTCACTGTTGCTTATTTTATTTAATGGAAACTGTTTAACTGGCATGAGAAAGGAGCCAGTAATAGAACGTGGAAAAATGTAGGAGAGTAATCAAAATAACTCCAACAGGCAGGAAGGGAGAAGCGTTAAGCATTGTACTTGCAGTAGGTAAAAAATGTTTCTGAGATGGGGGTGGGTGGTGGTAGAATGGATGAGAAGCGAAAGTCAGGTTCTCCCCCTCACCAAAATATTTTCATTAATTATTTGGAAATTTCATACAGTGCACCCAGATCACATTGTTTCCTATTCCTCTCAGGTCCACTCTCCTGCCCCATGTGGGAGTCAAGAGCTTAAGGCCAAAAGGAAACTTAAGGAGGGCACTTTTCTTGACTCTATCATCTCCAATCTCTATTAAGGAAGACAGTGTGACAGCTGCTAGGCAAGATCTCACAATAGAGAAGATTGTTTTGAAGTCCGTTTTAGACAGAAGGGAAAGCTGGTGATATAACAAACATGGCGGGGTTGCTGGGCAGTCGTAAACATATTCACTTTCCACGGACTGTTTGCTTTCTCCCAATCTGATGAATGGCAGGGAGCATTTCTCTGTCACGTGTGTGTCTGCTTTTCACTCGCACCTCATGGTTGTTTTAGAAACACCAGAAACAAACAGTGGGAAACTGGCTTCGAGTACTCTAAATAAAAGTTAGGTACAAGAAATGAATTTATAATGGGGCTGAAGAACAGAGTTCATAGAATCGTAGACGCCAGTTGCAGACAAGGAGGCTGCCCAATCCTATTATCCTTCTACTGTGCAGAGACCGTCATCCACATGGGATCCCTTGGAAGTGCGTGTAAGAGGCTGAGTTTGTATTTCATTAAAGTCGATGTGAAACATAAGATATTGCCTAGTAAGCAATCTCAGATGACTTCACGATGTCCCAAGCTTTATGTAGAAAGTCAGCACAGCCCTGGAGACTTCTTAATCACAGCTTTCATGGGGATGATGCTATGTACACATAGAGAATCATCCTTACAGAGAAAAAAATATAGAATTTGTAAAATAATCATGTTTTACAAATCATTACTAATGCTCTGAAATGATGGCTTTTGTTTCTACAGATTTCCAATGGAAGCAAACATAATTAAGTGAGAATATAAACAAATTTTGTCTCATAAAATCACCCCGGGGAAGTGATAATCATCAGTCATCCACTCTCTCATTCCTGCCTCTCTTTCTTGTTCTTTTCTGGCTGTCTCTCTGCAGAATAATAGTTAAATTACCATCCATATTCAACAAAGAACACTTTTATTTATAGAGACAGACAGCCGGCTTTCCATGTTACCTTTCATTTATACCTTATACCAAAAGGTTTTTTTTCCTCCCTGTCACTTGGAGTTCTCTCTAGAAGACTTTTTCAGGAATCAGAAGACAGCTTTCCTGATTGTCTCAGTCTACTCAGGACTAGATATCTCAGATATTGATGCCTTGGGCCTGGCCATGGGCTGTTAGCTTCTCTGGCTATTGTAACATGTTTCTATGTGCACAGCAAACTGACAAGCAAACGCTTAGCACCACTAACTAATCTCTATTTATGGCCTCAGCCTCCTTAATCTGTCTCCCCAACCCTATCATACATCCCTCCCTGAGTGTGGGCTTGACTTTGACACCCCCTTTCTTATGCTGCGAGCATGACCTTCTTTGCATTCCCTGTGTTAGAACTCTGCAGTTCTTTGACCATAACCCAATGGTTAAATCTCCATTTCTTACTTTGCATCCACTCTACAAAAGTAAGATCACACAACTCCTGTGCTTCTAAGACCTCCCATAACATTTAAGATGATGATAGATAATCAACAAATCATGTAACCATAATACAATATACATCCTGTTGCTCTGCCTTAGACCCCCAACTATTCTGTGTTGAACAACACTGTTGGATTTATTGAAAACACACAGACCACTATGCTGGTTTCAATCCTAAGCATCGTAAATCCAAGACCTGTGCTTCTGCTCATTCAGATTTCTAAGGTTAATTCATACTTCCCAAGCAATGCCAACCATCTGAGAGGACCCCTCAACCCCAGTCGCCATGGGAGTATTTCCAGATGAACACATGATCCCTCTCTTCTACCACCACAATCATGGCTCCTGCCTACCAATGCCCTTTGCAGTCTTTCATTTGCTGATTGGTGAAGCTAGGTCTCCAAGTACTCTTTTCCTTTGTGGCGTCTTTGTGGTTCAAGAGCTTTGCATTTCTCTGCTAACACAACACCATCCCACCTAACATAAAACCAGCTGTTTTTTTCTTTGTGTGTTGATATGGGACACACGTACCAAAGAGCTTCAGAACATAAACTTACTAATTCCCACGGAAAACAGTTAAGACATCTTGCTTTATACAATGCTATAGCTATTTTATCTTAGAGTCTATGATTTTCTTTCTCACTTGCTATTAAAATGGACTATAAACACTCAGGACCCAGCAAGAGTAAGACTGTTTCTGGAAGTTTGATGGACAGACCAGCTATTGAGTGGAGATGTGTATGAACATAATAAATGCATTTGGTCATTTTACCTTCACTTGAAAAACCCCAAGCACTGAGAGTTTGGCATAGTTATCTTGATTTCTACCTCCTCTCACTTTCTGTGAGCCTCACAGTAGCACGGACCATGCTACAGTAACCACAGAGTCCATAAGCCTAGCACAGGTGTTCCAGAAAGTAAATTAATCACTGGAAATGAACATTGGCTCCCTACCTTGATTTTTACCACCCTCCCCATTTATATACTGGGGACAGAAAGCCAAATAATAATGTCCCCAGTGCTATGTCCATCTTTGCCAGAGTGACTGAGTGGTGGGGTTTACTGTCCTCACCACAGCGCCCCCATCTCCACTGTCTGTCACAACTCTTCAGTCTTTCAGAACTCCCGCATGTGAGACGAAGAAATATGATTCAGTTGTTTGGAGTCAAATAAAACATCGATATTAGTTTCCATGTCACAGGTGGGAAAAGATTTCATTTTTGAGAAATGTGTTTCCATACTGTGATCATTTCCCAGCTAATCTATTTCTTACCTTGGTATGCTATCATTAAACTGATTTTTGAATTTATATCACAGGTTGCCAAATACTTTAACTTCTTGAGTGGTAATTATGCTGTATTAGGAAGAACACACACATATGAGTGCTTAAAAACTTGAAATATCTGAGGCATTCAGATGTGTAGAGAGAAATGAATTGCTGGGCCTCATGATGGATGGTTCGTTTCAGCGGGTAAAGGGACTGCCAAGCCTGAGGACCCGAGTCTATCCTTGGAAACCACATGATGAAGGAGAGAATGAACTTCTAAAAGTTGCCTTGTAACTAGGGGTGTTGGGGAGGAAGAGATAAGATGGGAAGAATTAATAAACGTGATCATTTAAAAAAATGGGTTGGGGCTAGAGAGATGGCTCAGCGATTAAGAGCACTGACTGCTCTTCCAGAGGTCCTGAGTTCAAATCCCAGCATCCACATGGTGGCTCACAACCATCTGTAATGGGATCCAATGACCTCTTCTGGTGTGTCTGAAGTCAGCTATAGTATACTCATAAATAAAATTAATTAATTAATCTTTTAAAAAGTGGATTGTATCTTTTTTTCAGAATCACTGAGTCATATCCAGCCTAGAGTCAGGCAGGGTGCTTCACAGGCAACGAGTGCCAATTGGGTTTCCAGATGTTATGTACCAGGCAATTTTGAAGAATTCTGCAGGCAGCAGGGTTTGGAGTAGAAGTAGATGTCAGTTAAAAAGTGAGAAAACACCCCTCCCCACAAAATACGAAACAAAGGAAAACACAGCAAAAACAAAAGCATTGAAGCCTGCTTACTGCTTTGTAGCCAGCCACTTTAATTTGTCACCTAAGAAGGAAATCTGAGGCGCAAAGACGGGCAAGGACCATTTCTGGGGAAGTGCCACTGGTGAGGCCATTTGGTAGACAGATACAATAGGCAGAGGTCTATTGTCACAGCTTTGGGAGAGAGAAACCCACCCACTTTCTCAGCCCTCAAAGCAAGGTCTACTCTGGTGCATGCGCATGAAGCTCACCCGGAGCAACATGGCTGAAACCTCCAAGAGCAGCGAATGGGCTCAAAAATGGTTACTCAATCACGGATGAAGCCCATTGGGGATGGGAATCCAGGCTGCACCTGATTACTTTTTCTTTAGTCTCCCTTTGGAGGAAGAATTGTTTTCATGTATCCTCGTGTCCATGATTTAATTTTAACAACCCATGGCGTCTTTTTCCTCTTCTTCCTACCCAAATAACTCACTACTTTTCTCCATTTTAATTTTCTTATTTAAGCTACTATAAATACTTCAAAGATTTATTATAAATACACAATAAAGTTGGTAAATTATATAGAAATATAATAGGCTTTAACGAAGTTTCAAAAACCAAACCTGCATCCATTTAGGCTTTTTAACTGTTAACTTATAAACCATGTAAAGCTGATGGACATTTTCCTACCACTCTAGAAACTCTACAGCAATTTGCAACTAAAACAAAAATTTTGCCTACTTCGATGAAGACAGCAAAGCTCGTTTTGACAGGTTTGTTGTGGAAAATTGATTACCCTGCTTGCAGACCTTGAAGGAAAATTGCCTTGAAATTATCCCATGTCTTATCATGCTGTACAACAAGATGGTCATTAACACAGATTTCTTTCTTTGCCTTCTATTTCCAGCTTGACTTCCTTATTTTATAGTTTGGATTTCCTTCTTTGATGAAGAGAGACAAACATTGTGCTATTAGTCAATATTTAAATTATTCACAGTTTGATAAATTTAGCTTTTAGAGATGAAGTTCAAATTCAGTTCATAAACGAGTACAGAATATGATCAAAAATCTATCGAAAATATGTTTTGGCAGTAGAGAAACTGTCACAAAGGGGTAATAATGAGCAATGTTTCCTTATGAAAAGTATTGTTAACCTAGAAATTGGGATTACAGAATGTACCTCTGCAAGGAACCCAATGGTGAGACCACCCGAAAAGGAGGACTATGTAATACTATTCCTGGGAAATAGATACCTATTTATGAAAGCTTAAAACCTAGAACACAGTGCACAGCCTAGAGGCTGCAGCTCAGCATGTTGGAGGGTAGGCTTTTCTAGCCATTGCTCCTTCCAGGTTGCTTGGCTGGTCTGAAAATGTCTTTGAGCAGTCTTACTGCATATATACACTTTGGGATAGAGAAAAATCTGATCAGTTTCAGTGACTTCCTGAAGCTATTGAGTTGTTCACTTTCTCAACCTAATGATCTTCCCTTTAGAAGGAATGTGCCACTTCTGCTTTAACAATCCTATGTCTTAATAAAGCATTGCTCCAAGATGGGAGGTTGTAATTGCAAAGGAAATTCCTAGACAAGAAGTGAAAAAGGAAAAAATGAGAAGTATATGAATATACTTCAGAGTGTTCAACACTCTGTTGAACAGAACAGGAATTAAGACAGGTGTAAAGCATCAAGTTTCAACATCTTACATCTCCCATACTATTTTTCTCTTGTCCTTAAAAGGCTATTTTCATTAAAAAAAATCATGATTAGGAAGTTCTTATTGAATTTAATAATTCATTTTCTATTTTTTATTCTTCTCTCATACAATACATTCTGACTGCATTTCCTTCACCCAACTCCTTCCAGATCTTCCCAAACCACCTCTTTTCCCCATATCCACTCCTCCTCCATTTCCCTTCAGAAAGGAGCACATTTTCCAGGGATATCAACTGAATGTGGCATAACAAGATAAAATAAAACAAGGAACGAACTTTACTCATATCAGGGTTCAGTGAGGCAACCCAGTAGGAGGAAAAAGAGCAGGCAAAAGGTTCTGAGACACACCTATTCCCACGGGTTGGTGTCTCCCAAACCACCAAGCTAACAACTCTGAACTCTCAGTGCATTTCAAGGGCTTTCAGGGACTTATTTTGCTCAAGTGTCAACAATTTTAATGATGGTTAAAATGACAACATATGCTAGAGTTTAGAGAAATGTGACTTGCATGTACACATTTGTTGAAATTTTTGAGAATTCTTTATTGACATCGCTACACTAAAAATGGGTCTAGAATTATGCATGGGGTATAATTGTGAACAGATAGAATCCATAGAATTTTTTTGTATCTCCATCTATTATCTCTGTAAACATAGTACTAGTAACATTAATGATTTTCATAGTTTTGCTAATTTTTACTATTTTGTTACTTTTACATTTCCCTTTCACTTTTATAAGTTTATAGTTCTCTAATGTTTTGAGTTATTTTTCGATGAACATATGATTTCTCTTTAATCGAATGGTTGATTTAAAAATAGGATAAATTCATATTTTTAAACATCCAATATTGTTGATTTGTCAGGATATTTAACAACAAATGATATGAATAGGATCATGACCTGTGAAGAAAAGGTGGTAAAATCGCTGTTATAGTCAGATAAGACTTTTCCTTGGGAGGCATGACATCCTCAGATCTACTGACCCAGATTGGGAGTCCATGATAAACCAAAGTTACAACTGCGTCAAAGTCCATATTGATAACCCAGTGCACACACATATATGTACCAACACACACACACACACACACACACACACACACACACACACACACACACACACACACACTCAGCTTCTCCACAAAATGGGTCACCCTTTATCACATCCTGCTATTAATGTGTTTCCTCACTCCGGTTACTTAGGGGAATGTGGTAGAGCATCTGTATCACCAAGAGGACCACCCTGATACTACTGATAAGTCACAAAACCTGGAGCTCTGGAGCTTGCATGTACAGCTTGAAAGCATCCTTGGAGATGCTTGGAACAGGTTGGAGAAATTCCTCAGGGCCTCAGGGGGTCAGTCTTCACCCCCAGCATCTGTTTGCTGCTTCTATAGCCCTTGGGGAGGAGCCCTGTGAACCTTGGAGTAGAGCTTTCCCTGACAGGTGAGGTTTGGTTTACTTCCGGAGTTGGTGGGCCTCCTCTCTGCTTCCTGGAGGGAATGTATCAATTCAGAGGAAACTGTTATACAACACAGCAGTATCCATAAGTCATGGCAGCTCATTCCAATATATTGTTATAGTCATAAGGCAAATTACAGATTCTGCACAAGGTATTTACAGATATCAGGAGGTAAGTCCATGCAAGAATAAATAATATTGTGGGTTTTGGAGTTTTTCGATGTAGGAGCTGTGGGGGGAGTCTTGTGAAAGATGGATTCCAATAGTAGTTATTTCGCCTCTGAACATGTACTATTTATCAATAAATAAAATTTTCTAACACAGTGGCTTTGTAAGACCTTCTCTGTAGCCATATTTAGTTTCTTAACACTGCAAGACCATCAGAAGCATGAGCGTAGCTAATTTTCTTTTAATGTCTTTGGAAAACATGAAGTTGCCTGTTTTAAAGTCTAAATAAATGTCATGAGGAAAATGGACTGACAACCCATTTTTCTCCTTGTAAAAATGGCGTGTCACTTTTCTTTTACAGGGAGGTGTTATGGTTATTTCGAGTCTCCACATAATAAAGAGAGCTCCCTCTGGCCTATGCCCTTCAAGTTGTGTTCAGGAACTGATCATCCTGCTTTAAGCAGGCAGTCCACAGAATAACATCCTGAGAGAGCTCCCTTACTATAAAATACATGGAAATCCCAATCTCGTTGATGCCTCTGAAAAACAGAGATTAGCACAAGTCTTAATGCTGCCATTTGTCATTTTAATGAATGTACTTGAAGTCCATTGAGTATTGATGTATAAGTACCTGATATAAACACATCCTGGTAATTGGGGATAACGACTCATCGAGCATACCACAGAGGATTCAGAAATAACACTACCCTTAGAGTTAGCAGCTGGGGGAATCTTTGGCAAAAGTTTTACTGTCTTAAGTCGAATAGTGTTACAGAAAATAATGGTGTTGAATGATCCATATTTGATTACCGTTCCCAGATTCCAAATGCAACTTTGTTTTGTCAATCGTCACAGATTTACTTTGTTGGGGTTATAAAGGTAGATCCATTTGTTTATGAAAATGTCAGAGTGACACAGCTCAGATGATGTAATGCTGTATGGTCACAGCGGATGTTTCTGAGTCAGGAAGCCTGCACCTGTGAATAAAACCATCGATCAAGTTGGCCTTGAAGGTGGGGAGACTATGCACATCACAGACGCTCATCCCTTTAATCATGCCAACATGACTCTTCTTAAATGTAACAAGACAAGTTGCAAGATGTACTTTTGTTTAATAAAAATTTGTTATGTTATTATTTCTCTATCATGTTATCTGTGAGCCTATTCATCATGCATTTTCAAAGTGAGTTTATTTGCACAGAAAACTTGACTAATAAAATACGGGAAATGTGAATTCTTCCACAATACATAGGCTCTGGAGTCTCCATGTCATCTTTAAAGAAAGACCCATTGGATTACACTCTGCCCGAGGGAGGGGAGAGATGGGACAGGAAATAAAGAATATGTATTCATGCCATCACATCAGTAAAAGTCAACTATAACTTGAAGGCTAACTTTTTTTTTGTCTTAGTAGAAAGTTCACTCATGATTTTTTTCAAGAATTCTTTCATATATACATTTTTACTTAAAAATTTGGACCTGAGAATTTTCAAAGGGACCAATAGCAACAGGTGAGTTGAAAACAAAATCACAGAGCTGGGCATTTCATTTTGATAATTCTCCTCGATTTGATCTTTTTATAATATCAGTTTCTTCTCATAGTCAATCACTGATATAAAAAATCCTTTGGGAGAGAGTTTAAATAAGAAAACTGGAAGGTTGACGAAGAAAGACGGAGGCCTGAGAGAAATTCAGGAAAGAAAGGTAAAAAGGAAAGCCACCAGAATGAGTTATCCATGTGAGGATGAGGGAGTTCTTCCTGACTCACTCTTTATGCCTGAAAATTCAGCAATACATACAGGCAAGTGCAAAACACCTTACACTTAGCAGCCGGTGCCTGTGGTTTGGGTAGCTATATTTATGCCATTACTGTCCCTGTGGTTGGTGGCTGTATTTACAGCATTACAGTATCCCCCATGAAAGCCAAATGAGTCCATTTCTACTGAGAAAATAGTCTTGCATTGAATGGCAGTTTCTTGAACAAAAAAGAAAAGGGGTCTGAGAGATTACTCCCTTTACCTTGTGTATGTCTGTCAGTGTAGAGTATATGTGTATGAGCTTATGAATGTTTATATACGTGTGTATACGTGTTCATGTGTGTAAGAGAGAGTGAATACATGGGTACACATCTGCACATGGATGCCAGAAGTTAATGTCAGTTTCTTCTTAGTTCTCACTATTTTATCGCTTGAGATAGGCTCTCTCACTGAAGCTGGAGCTCACTGGTTCAACTACACAAGCTCCAAGCTTCTGCCCGTCTCTCCCTCCTCAGCATTGGAGTTTAAGTGTGAACTGCTGCACCCAGGATTTCATATGAGTGCTAAGGATCCATGCCAATGTAGCAAGCACTTCATTGGCTGAGCCATTTCCCCAGAGCTTTGCTTCTTTTTCCCAATAAGTATATTCAAAACACATTTTGTCTTTCTCAAAGGCATAAATGCCTGTCTAAGTAAACATGGGTTGCTCATTAAAACTTTTACTTAATTCTACAGGGACAATTCAAACTTTGTTGTAGAGATGGCCTAGTGGTTAACATCATTTGCTCTGCAGTCATGAGGACCAGAATTTGGATGCCAGCACCCGCATCACAAGCTGGCCATTCTACACATGCCTATAATCCCAGCTATAATGGAGTGGAGATTGGAGAATTGCTTGATCTGACTTCCAGCCTAGCCAAGGGAACATGAACTCCACAGGGGTTGACCCTACCTCAAGGAATAAATGCAGACAGACAAGACACCCAATTTCACTTTTTATGACTTCCAGGTGGAGTTAGAGGCACATGTGTACACAACATACATGTCCACACACGCAAGCACACAAATACATAAATAAAATAAAATCTTAAAACTTGAACTTTTATGCAAATATTTGGTCTTTCATATAAAGTTAACATATTGCCTGCCTTGCTACCACATCAAAACAGTGAGGTTTTCTAATAGACCTGCAATGAGTTCATACTTGTCTACATTTTTTTTTGATTGATTACATACTGGTAATGGATCCAACTTTTTCCAAGAATTCTAGAATGCAGGAAAAATGCACTCATTTTAAACTTTACCCAATCACATCATATATTTTGGATCCGTCCTCTGAGCAATTTCAGGAGAGGAGGTGAGGCAGCACTCTAATTACTTTCTAAAGCAATCAGATATGTTCCCAGGAGCACTTTTGCTGATTCACAGTTCAGACGTTTAACTAAAAGGCTCTCTGTGCTTCCTTTCCCTCTCATTTTTGTGTGTTTTCCCATAGTGACCATCACATAGTCCACAGCATTCCCAGTGTCAGATGCTCTTATGAAGACATAATACCCGCTCACTCTTAGCTTTTGTCTTCCCATTAAAAATCACTTTTGCTACTTAGACCAATGTTCTTATGGCAGGTGTCATGCAGGAAGATGTGTTGGGCAAGCGAGCTTCCTGGAAACATCCCACCGTCTTGGCTGATGTGATGGGTGTACTCTGCAAAGGCATGGCCCCAGAGTCCTTGTCCCAGGATTGCTTCTTGCTAATGAGGTGCTTCCTCACGTTTGTCATTGCTATATTCCTCATGTATTTGGCTTGGTGTGAGTGGATATCAGGAAACCTCACTGCCTATAGCCCAGCGTGATTACTTCCTGATACTCTGCTCTGCTGGGCAGGTTTCCTGCAGATCAATATTAGGATGGACGTTTTCGAGATAATGTTGTTTGGGTGGATTAATCATTTTGTGGAATTTCTGATTTAAGTAGCTTAGGAAGGTAGCTTGACTTAAATCATTTTTTTGAGAAGTTAAGGTAGTTGATAGAAAGTTTGAAGTTAGAATCAAGAATAGAATATGCCCCTTCCTCATAGAATGGCAAGAGCTGCATGAGTTAGGGAAAGGAGTACAGTGAGCATTACAAGCACATAATTGTAGCAGCAAGAAACATAGGCTTGGGACAATTAATGACCAAAGAGAGCATTCACTCTAGGTCATGCCTGAGTTCCTTGATCATGTGATCTAGGGATGTGATGACAGGTTTTCACCGTGCACCTTGAAATGGGAAGGCTATGAATAAAAACTAAACAATTCCATTATGAGAATAAGGACAGAGAATGGAAGATTAGCTAGACCTCAAAAATAAAACATAAGATAGATGACCTGTTCCTTAGTAAATACAGATTGTCCCCAGCCAAGCACAGGGAGAAACTTGCTACTATAAACTTGGCTTGCTTTAACATTGTTAATCTATGACAAAAGAATTATTACTTTGGTCTTACAATAAGATTGCAGAGAGAAAGATAGATGAGAAATGTTTAGTTGGGTATGAGTTTCAAAAGAATACATAATCAATAATCCTGTTGTTAGTACCTTTTATGTAATGATTTTAATCGGTTTTTAAAGACTATGTTTTTGTGGTGGTTGTTTTTAGAAAGGGTGTAACTTTCGATTATGAGGTAATTTTCTTACACAGAAAAACTTTGCTTTAAGGGGTATAAAAAAGGCTTAAGAGAGATAATAAAACACTGGAGCCTGATTTTGCTTCAACCACTCAGTATGTAAGTGTTTGATTTATTCCCTTTCTCTTTTCTCTAATCGCTGGTTGTCATAGGCAGCAGCCCCCATAAGTTGCTACCGCACCAAGCCCTGTTAGCTTCTATAAGCACTGACCTAGATCATGATGCCACATCTTGCTGCCTGACTCAGTTTACCGCATGCTGTCACAGCCGGTCTTAATCATTATTTTCTCCCAGGACCTTCTGTTATTATACATTTTGATGAAAGGATGACAAATATTTTTGTTGCTAATTCTTATATTTTTGTGTTAAACATCTCAAATCGAAGCCAAGCCTCGCTCACTAGATTCAAATAAGATTCCTCAGCCAAAGATTTTGCTGATTAAAACTACGCAGCATGGAACTGAAATGAGGAACTAAAATAGGCATTGCAAGCTGAATTTGACGCCTGTCATCTGGGTGCTGAGGAAGCAGAGGTAGGAGGAGCACACGTTATAGGCTTATTTGGGAAACACTAGAAGATTCTGTAACAAAGTAAGCAAATGTTAGAAAGAGAATTATTACAATAATAATGCCAAAAAACAACAGCAGAAAGAAGCAAAAGGGTTTGGGGAATGGCTCAGTAGTTAAGAACTTAGCTTAGTTCCTATCACCAGCACACATGTGAAAAGCCAGGCCAGGCTACACCTGCACATGAGTTGTGCACAGAGAGGATGGTGACTGGAAACTAAAGGATCACTGGAGCTGCCAACTGCCACCTCAACTCCAGGGTCAGTGAGAGACCATGAATCAAGGGACTAAAGTGGAAGAACAGGGCAGCCACCTCCACATGTGCATGGGTGTGCGTACCTATGCACATAGGTAGACGCGTGCTCTTTTTAAGTTCAAAAAGGTCGTAATAAAGCCATATGTGGTGGCTCGAATGAGAATGGCCTCATAGGCTCATATGCTTGAATGCTTGGCCCCTAGTTAGTGGAAGTATTTGAGAAGGACTAGGAGGTGTGGCCTTGATGGAGGATTGTCACTGGAGGTGGGCTGTGAGATTTCCATTGCCTATTCCTGGCCTTGTCTCTCTGCCTGTCTGTGTCTGTCTCTGCCTGTCTCTGTCTGTGTCTGTCTCTGTCTGTCTCTGCCTGTCTCTGTCTGTGTCTGTCTCCGTCTGTGTCTGTCTCTGTCTCTGTCTGTCTCTGCCTGTCTCTGTCTGTGTCTGTCTCTGTCTGTCTCTGCCTGTCTGTGTCTGTCTCTGCCTGTCTCTGCCTGTGTCTGTCTCTGTCTGTCTCTGTCTCTATCTCTGTCTGTCTCTGTCTGTCTCTGTCTGTGTCTGTCTCCGTCTGTGTCTGTCTCTGTCTCTGTCTGTCTCTGCCTGTCTCTCTGTCTTTCCCTCCTTCCTTCCCTCCCTCCCCCCCTCCTCTCTCTCTTTCCTTACAACTTGTGGATCATGTAAGCTCTCAGTTACTGTTCCAGTGTCATGCTCGTCTGCCTTCTGCTATCCCCCTGGCCATGATGATCATACATACACTACCTCTTTGTAACTGTAAGCAAGCTCTCGATTAAATGTTTTCTTTTAAAAGTTGCTTTGGTCATGGTTTTTTTCCTCACAGCAACAGAGCCATAACCAAGACACCATTATGTGCTTGGAAACAGATTATAAGAAATAAGCTTAAGGGAAAAGAAATTACAATGGAAATGAGAAAAATAACTTCCGAGCTAAAAATAAATCAGGGTTTTCAGAGGGATTTATTCCCACCAAGGGCAATTTTTAAAGAAAAAAAATCAATGCCCCTTGATAAAGCAGACAGAAAACTCCTGTTTCTGTTTTGTCACAAATGGCAAAACTTTAGTTCATGGGACTTATAGTAATTTCCTTGAGTCTTGGTTTCTAGCACCAATCCACAGAACCAAACCTCACTCACAACATGGACTCAGTTTGGTCAGAATCATGTTTACTTGTACAAAAAAAGCTAATGCCCATAAGAATGCATGCAAAGTGTTTGTGAACATTTTAAATTCTTCATACACAATGTTAACTATACAAAAGAAGCAATGCAAGATTTCTTTGCGTGTTTTCATACACTTCATTTCAACTCTACAACTAGAGGAGACTAAACATGCCCAATAACCGCACAGTCTGTTTGTTGACTGGGACGGAAAAATATCTATTGAGATTAAGACAAAAAGTAACAGGCATAGTCTATTCTTTCAAAGTTTTGATCTCCTGCCTGAGTTTGTTAAACCGAGTTTATAAGGAGACAGTTAGTGGGTGGGGGAGCACCTCTCAGAGGCAAAGGGGAGGAGGGAGGGATGAAGAACATCTCAGGGGCACAGGGAGAGGAGGCAACCTTTGGAATATAGACAAAGAAAATAATTTTTAAAAATTAATAAATGGAGACAGCTGATTTAAAAAAATAATAATAAAGCAAGAGAAGGAACACATCCAGACTTCTGAGCCAGTGAAAAACATCCCACACTAGAGTGGATTTCTTCTGCATTGTCTGGCCTCGTCATCCAGCTGACTCGATCCCAGGTGAACTCTGAGCACTTCAGCATTCTGCATCACCATCTATAATTTCCCTCCCTCCTCTGTCCTGATGTTTGTCACGATAAAGCGGACTGATTTGACGTCTGCCTCAGTGTTATCAGGGGCAGTCTGATGTACAAATTTCTAGCTCTATTATTCACTCTTGCTTAAAACTTCAAACTGGATGTTAGGCAGTGTCCTCTACCAGGCACCCATTGCCAATTTGCTCCTCATACCTCAGTGACTTATTTTGCCACCTGTGAATTTTATATCATATTAACATGAAGACTGGGATTTTACATTTTACTCCTGTTGTTTATTCTGTGCTATATATAAGGTTTTTTTTACAACTCGTGGGGTTTCTACATGGCATTCTAAATCTTAAAAATAGCACCATCCTTTTGATGAAGATAAACACAAAATGATAGTGTATTTATTTTGATTTATTTAATTGAAAGAACGCAGACCAGAGCCAGAATGCTGGCTGCTGCCGGGTCCCACTTGTCCCGTTTCCTAGCTGTGTTCCTTGTACGTAAGTTTTCTCATGTGAGAAATGAAGGTAAAATCCATCTGCAAGCAGTAAATGGGTCGGAGCTGGTAAGGTCCTCCGAGGAAGTGCAAATCTCACGCAACCGGTCATTAAGGAAAAGAAGCTCTCAACCGGGAGCAGACAACAATCAACACATCCTAATTCATCTCAATTGGTTTTGTGGAATATGGCAGCGTTTCAGTGGAAAATTAATGGAAAGAATTCTAAGAATATAAAAATAACTTCTATGTCAAAGCACATTCAGTTACCCCCAGGACCATTGAGTTAGCAAGAAACTAAAAAAAAAAAAAAAAACTCATGTTCCCTTTCCTTGTAAGCAGAGTGGCACTGAAGGGATCTTCAATGCCTACTCAAAATGAGTAAATGAGAACGCGTGTCTTACGCAGAAAAATAAATCATGAATATATGAATTAATTAAACAAGCTCTTTTCCTAAGACTTTAAAAAACACACTTTGAATGCTTTGTCTTTTAATATTGCATTTTAGTTTATCCAGTGCTGAAATGCCCCAAGTTGAGAACTTTATGTAACTAGTTTAATTTTATGGAGCTATAATTTTATCAAAACATCTAATTACTCCGAAGATCGGTAGATTATATGTTTGTAGCCATAGCGCATGATCAAGAATGCGCCGTTTTCGGGGCTGCACTGCACATTTCTGTCACAGAATGAGCATGAGCATGAGCATGAGCATGCTGGAGCAAATCTGAAAAATATGTAAATGATTAATAAATGTTCTTTTTTGCATAATGTAGTCTCTAAGGATGCAATTCCACTTCTAGTAAGAAGGGAGTCTCATAATTTAGTCAAAATACAATTCTACTGATCTGGATAGGATTCAGAAACTGAAGGTGCAAGTTAATTTCCTAACAGGAAGTGAACACGATTTTGTTGACTTATGTGCATAGTAGGTATCTTATTTATTCCCTTAACTTTCCTCAAAATTTCTGGTCCCTGTTGTTGCTTAATTCTTCAGTACTGTGCAACCAGAGTAACTCTCAGGCCTTTCTAGATGAAAGAGATGTGTATATTTTCCTACATAACCGACAGGGTTATGGCCTAGATTAAAAATTAAGACAGGCATCCAGTTTAGAACCTTGCAATGGCATATAAAATGAAGAAAATATAAAATTAGGAATAAAGCTTTGACAGAGGCCAACAGATTTTTATTATTTCTTTTTGTAATTATATCACTTTGCAATACGATGTGTCAGGTTGGATTTAAAAATGAATTTTAAAGCTTTTGCGGATTATGAGACAATAGAATTTTCAAGTATTCTTTGGATCTCGTTTCCTCTAAAATGACAATGCTGTAGTTACCTCAGATGTTGAGAAAGCAGAAAGAACATTTTTAACGGAGACTTCTGCGGCTTGTTCCACGAGACATGCCTCCAGCCTCTTAAAGTTAGCTGTACCAGATGAACCCCTTTCCCCGCAGGAGGTCATATTGGGTTGGACACTGACTGAGGGGTTTCCTTGTGTACTTCAGAGCCAAGGGCAGCCAGTATTCAGAAAATGGTCACTCTGCATCTTACCTTGTCACCATTACAGGACCTGAATTGGTCTTTTGATTCTTACGCTGTTAGATTTCAATGCCATACCTATCAATTTCTCAAAATTGATCCTATTAGGACTGAGGTCTGTTAGGAAACTGCTAACACGTGAATAGGAATGGTTCAGTCTTATTCTGCTTATTCTGTTCCAGGGGGATAGCTGTTAGCAGAGCCAGGGGAATAGAGGAGTGGGGAGGATAGAGGAGGGAGTAGGTACCAAAGTATATTTGGGTTAAGAACCTTATTTTAAATGTATGGATTCTATACAGTAGCTTAGTCACGGACCAAGCCATCCTCGGGTAAAATCTATACACAATAAGGTAGTAGAAACTATGAAGCCAAAACTTTTGGTCATTTACGTCATCTTTAACTGCTTTAAAATTCTTCAAACTATAACTGCAGCTGAAAGTGGAAGCTATGAATAACTGTGAGTAGATAAAGGTTCTGTTACAGGGGATAGTGTTATCAGAGCTGGCAAAGATAGAGGAGTGGGGAGGGGAGAGCGGTGAGTAGGTATCGAAGTGTATTTGAGCTTGAAATGCCTCCTAGTGCTCTAAAACACAGCAAAATAATTATAGTTGAGAGCAATTAATTTCATCTCAATTATTTGTTGAGAAGATTTTGCTCAGCACCAAGGCTTGTACATGAGGTAGCGGATTCTGTAGTGTACTGGTGGATCTTTATAGCATAGCTCTGTACCAAAATACTACTGGCATGTCACATGTGTATGTGTCTATAATGCGTCATCAAAAATAAGAACACCTGACTAGAAATGGCTATTAAATATATCTCTTTAATCAAAATGAACACATGTAGGTTTATCTCTTTAAAATGATAAAGTTCACCGATCTCCAAGCCTAAACAGATGAGTTGTTTCTCAGGAGAAACAAATATATATTGAAGAAATATATTTTTTTTTCAAAACTCTACCTAGTGTCTTGAACGTCTCAGGTAAAACCATGCCCGGTAAGGTTAGCAGCTAGGATTTGTGGACTAGCAGCCCATGTAGTTTCGGACTTATGAATTTATGGCTAATCTAGTCCCAAATGAGTTGGGACTTCCATGAACTAACAAGTATTAAAAATTATGAATGAAAATGAGAATATTTGTTTTTTGAACTTTCATCTTTTTCTTCCCACAACTCTGTCTTTAGTGTGCCCTGAAACTTTAAAACATATTTGGTATATGCTTCAGTTATCATAAAAACATGAAATTCTTCCAGAATAATTTTTGATCTATTTCATTGTTAAATGATATGGAATTACTAAAACCAAGTGGATATAATGGCTTTCTACACTAATAAATCATTTTTTTGTCTTTTCCAATTATTTGTAATTAGAAAGACAAATGAATACACGTCAACAACCCAGAATTATCCCATTGCCCAACGTAGCATATTAGCAACCACACGTAGCTTGCTATTGTTGACAAAAATCCCACTGGTGCTGCCAATGACATTTTCCATTAAGATATCTAGTGGAGCATAAATTAGATTACGGCACTGCACTCCTTTCACAGTTTGCTATGATTAACAGCGAATCCTCACTAATTGCAAATGATTTAGAACATATTAAGTGGTTTCTTTCAGTGATCCCCAGAACCTTAATTATTTTAACTCTTTCCAGTGCCTTGTCTTGCACTTCTGAGATGATGTGGCAGACAAGCAATTTATCCTCAAATCACACTGTTTATAAAAATATAATAAACTTTGTACAATGAACTGTAACAACAGGATTCAAGGAAATAGAATCCATGGCTTCCACCTCAGGGTCATTCAGGAACATAACCTACCATTTTTATACGAAATTCTAAACTGGTAGCATTAACTAGTGTTAGCATCTGGGCCGCTGAGAGAACTTGGTGGGTAAAGGCACTTCCTTGAAGTCTCACAGCATGAGCCCAAGTCCCTGGATCTGTGGGCAGAAGGGTTTTAAGATTCTAAGGGAGTGTGGAAATAAAGACTCCCCTAGAGTTAGTTGTCCTCTGACCTCTACCTGCCCAGTGTGGCAGGCATGAGCACACAATGAATTAAAATCAAATGTAAAACACTATTTCACAGATCTAAAAAGCAATCTGCACTGGGACTGGGCTTCACAACTCAGAATTTTGATTGGTTTGGGTTTTCTATAGCGGTCTCCATCTGTTGCAAAGAAAAATTTCTTCTTCGATGTGGGGTGAGGACTACACTCATCTATGCTCATCTATGGGTATAAGGACAGATATTTAGAATGTAGTTAGAAATTATGCAGGTTTAGTAAAGTAGCAGATGTAGGTTCTTCTCCAAGATCCATGACTTCACCAGCCCTGGGTAGTTGATGAGGTTTCCAGTCAGGCACGATTTCCCTCTTGTGCCATACCGATTCATAGTTGTCATAGCTGGGTAGGACTTCTGTTTGCTTCCCCCCTTCCGAAGCTTTCATGGTACTTTGTGGTAGCTAGCCCTCAGAAAGGAGGTTTTCAGTCTAGCTACAGTTCAGGGGTCTCTGGTCTCCCAACCTAAGGTTCAGGGATCATTGCAGAAACATGGGCAGAAGGGTTTTAAGACTAAGGAACAGGGAGTTTGCTGTGCGGTTGTGTCTGTGAGGAATATCAGAAACCACACCACATCAAGTCTCACTAACATGACTGTCTAAATCTGAGCTGAACAAAAGTAACAACAAGTGTTAATATGGTTGAGGGAGATCCCAGAAAGCCTCAACCCTATACAAAGAATTCCAGGCAACTAAGGAATGCTGAGAATGGGAGAACTAGTCTTCGGTAGGAAAGAGCACACAAATTGGTTATCTGCTCTGAAAACATATGCATGTAATTAACATTATACCGACTGACAGATCATAGTGATGTGTTTAGGAACACACACACACACACACACACACACACACACACACACACACACAATTAATGAAATAAGAGGCCATGAATTTGAAAAACCACGGGAAGGTTATACAGAAAAGTTTGAAGATAATTATATTATCTCAAAAATTAAAAAAAAATTAAAGAAACCTTAAGCGTTAATTTCAGACTAGTGTGATGAAGGACATTCTTCTCGTGAGATGCTATCTGGAAGTTGGAAATTGATGCACAGAAAAAGACTAATTAAGGAAGAAAGGAGAGTGCAGGCACAGCTATAATTGAGCTGATAAATGCATCGAGAGACAAACAGGAGGAGCAGTAAGGAGACTTGGGTAACAGGTTTAGCGCCATTCATACGAGGGACATCTGCAGATGGTGGAAAAGATGGTGGAAAGGTGACGATCAGAAGAGGCGGGCTGACTGTCATGGAGTCAGCCTATAAAGTGCGAGCAATCTGCCACTGCTGGGAGAGAGCAGCGAGCCAATGTAGGTCTTACGGCCCCCATTTGTGTGACTTTATCTTACCGTCTTTTTCTTTAAAATCCCTACGTTTTAAACTTCTATTCCTTTCCTTACATTTATAAAATTTGGTTTTTAAGCTTTGTTGTTATCGGGAAATTTTGTTTTCTTCTTTTATCTTTTTCTTGCTCTTTTGGCCCCACCCTTTGCATTCTCTTGTCCCTCTTACCCTTATTTCTTTCATTCTCTTGATTCTTCCCTGTTCTTCCCTTTCCCTGACTCCTTTGGTCTCACGCACTTACTCTTCCCACATCCGTCCTTAATAATTGTGACGTCACACTATACCCACCTTAGTCTCTCCGTTCTCAGCTTTATGTCCACTGGCCCTACAGTAGTGGACGCTAAGTAGCCGTATTTCTGTACCCCATGTTGTTCTGATATTTTTACAGTCACAGAAGTTCATTTTCTCCTCTCTGAATCATACCGGATGTTGAATCCTCAAGGGTAAGTGTCACATAAGAATGTCTCCAAGAAAGAAGAGTTATTTAACAGACATGCAAATCACAACACAGAAACACCAGGCACGTGAAAACAAAAGACACTTCGACTCCAGCAAAGCATCTTAGTGCTCTGACTACTGAGTTTAAACAGGTAAAATCCCACCTGAAAACTTCAAAAGAGTGACAGTAAAAGTAAGCCCTGGGCTCAAGGGAGATTCAAACAAGCAAATGACTTCAACTCAGGACGAGGGAGTCAACAACAATGCATAGAGAGTCAGAAAAATGGATGTTAAAATTGGAATTTGGAAAGCAGTAACATGAAAAATTAGCAAAAAATAAGATGTAAGGGGATAAAGGCATATGGAACTGTTGGAACTAAAAATGTCAGTAAACCAAATAAAACATTACCAATGGATGAACCAAGTAAAACATCACCAATGGATCTGACCAATCATAAGCAAGAACATCAAGGAGAGAGAGAGCTGAATAAGTACTATACTCAAATATCAGTAAAGAAAAGCAAGGAACAATTAGGACCACATGCCCCAGAGGACCTGGACTCAGTTTCTAGAGCCCACATGGCAGCTCATAACTATAATTCCAGTCCCAGGGGATCAAATGCCTCATCTTACCACAATGGGCACCAGGCATGCACGTGATACACATACATACATGTAGGCAAAACATTAATATACATAAGATAAAATTAGAAAGCAAATCAATTATTTTTAAAATCCTAGTGAAGTTGTCTGTGGAACTTATGTGGTTTTAAAACAGAAAGTACAATTAGCAAAAAAAAATATTCTAAAGAATTGGGATGAGGTTTTATAAGGTTTTTTGTTTTTATAAACCTTGTCATACCAGATGTCAAGCTTGGTTACAGAATTGACTGTAATGGTCCTCCAGTAGCTCAGAGAGAGGAAAATAGAACAGAACAGAGAATAACAACAGGCCCAACCGTGTGCCACGGCTTACACAGTCTTCAGGAATGTCTCCTCACAGCTCACGCTCCGGAAGCTTGGTCCCTGGTGTGAAGCATTGAAAAGTGATAGAACCTCCAAGAACAGGGTGGAAAGTGAGTGAACCGCTGGAGGCGCCCTTAGTGCGAAGGACTAATATGGCTTCCACCAGACCTTGGTCTGCTCCAGGCTCTTAGCAAGAGAGCAAGGAGAGCCAGCCGCTGCATCTCCCTGGCTTCCTATCACCGCTCTCACCCATGTTCCCACCAGGATGCTCTCAACCACGTGGTGACTCAACCAAGAAAGCCTTCATCAGAAATCACACAAATTCAGCCTACTGGATCTTGGGCTTTCAGCCTCCAGAAGTAGGAATTAAATAACTTTTTAAACTAAGCATCCAACTCAGGTATTTGGTTGCAGCAACAGAAGTTGACTGAAAGCTACCACATACGTCATTTGATGTACAATAGAGCTCACACTACACAGAAATGAGGAGGGCTCTGGGACAAGTGGCTGTATGAAAACGATAAAAGAGATTACTAATTTACATCATTCACACATTCGATTAGGACTTAAATGGAAAAGACACAATTTTAAAGTGTTTAGAGGAAAAAGGAAGGGGGTACCTTTGTGACATCAAGTAAGGGCTTCTTAAACAAGAGTCACAGTTTTAACGCTGTAGATGAGTCCTAAGTAGTTTTTACCTGATTTAAGTTAAAAGCTGCTTCTCTGTGTAGTAGCAAGTTACCACAAGGTGACATCCATGCAGGGCAAGCATCCTACCAACTGAGCCACATCCATGCCTCAATTGTTTTTCCTTAATATCCATTACATCCAAAGCCCTCTTACCTGAGCTTCTAAATTACATCCATACAGACACATGGTGATAGACATCTATAATCTCAGCATCCAGGAAGCTGAGGTAAGAGGATCAGGACCTCAAGATGACTACACCGAACTACACAGTAAATCTGAGGGCAGTCCAAACCATATACTGTCGGACTCTTTATTTTAAAACTTAATAACAATTAATTTTATTAAAAAGAAGCAAATTTGCATACTAAAGAAAAGCCCATGGATGAAATCCCTATTAAGTTCCAAGACCTTAAGGGAGCTAGCATCAGTTCTCACAAACTGTTTCACAAAATAAAACTGGGTGGGAGGGGAGGCTGAAGGAAGACACTATTGAAGAATAATTATAAGGCATTCTTATTCATTCTTAGTAAGTAGTCAATGCAAAGTCAAGGTCAAAAAGTCGCAGTGCTAGTTTGACTCAACACATTTTCAAATGGTGGTGGTGCAAAGCAGCACCCATCAAGAATCAAGGAGCAGCTGTGTGTAGACGGAAAGCAAAGAAGTAGTCCATTGGTTTGCAGGGTAGGAGGGATTGTGAGAAGAAACTCCAGGGAAGGTCTCCTGTACTCTGAGGTACCAGGCACCAGCTTGGCAGAGCCCAGCCTTAAGAGGGAGTTTCGCTTCTGAAACACTGGACAAAAGCTTCAAGCTTAAATTTCAACAATAAAAAGAATTATAAAGTCTGAATTGAAATTGTGGGGAATTCAAATCTACTTTCAAGGGGAGGTTTTATATATATATTCAAGTTAGACTCCAACTCTCTGTGATTAAAGCTGAGTAAGAGTAAGCACATTTATAGTTGGAAAAGGAATGTGCTTCACGGTTCCAGAACCCTTGATCCTGCACTTATTTTCACTACACTTGATGAATTGCTGATTGCGAAGAAATAGCCATAGTCTATCATGATTAAATCCCCACGAGGTCATTTCCATACTCATTTTTAGTTCTGAATATGCTGCTGCACCAAGTTAATTAACTACAAGCCTTCCAAAAGATCGAGTATAGAGTAAAAGCGCCTGAAGCCACTCACTGCTGTACTGTGTGATGATGGGGCCAGACCCAGCATCAGGGAGGTGTACCGTGAATCGCTCGGGTAGCAGAGACGTGGCCAAATGAGGGAGACAAGCGTGATTCTTACTGTGAACTGCCAACTTGATGGGATCTAGAATGGCTTGGGAGATGGGCCTTTGGGAATGCCCATGTGGAATCATACTGGCTGCTTAAATGATGTGGCAAAGGATGCATCTTAGTGGAGGGTAGGACTTTCCCCGGGCACGAGATTCTGACTGTAACAGTGAGGACCGTGAGCTGAGTGGTAGCATGAATTTGGGACTCTCTCCTCCTGATTGTGAGCATAACGAGACAGCTGCTTCCGGGTCCTGCTGCCTTAGCTTCCCTGTGGCTGTGGACTGTGCCCTGAACTGTGAGCTCAAATAAACCATCTTTCCTCTAAAATGCTTTTTTTCTAAAGACTCCAGATTTTATTCCCCTCCCAGTCCACCCTCTGTCTATTCCACATCCCATACCACCCCCAGCTCCCATCATCTCCACGAGGATGTCCTCACCCCACCTACCCCTACCAGACCTCTAAACTCCCTGGGGCCTCCAGTCTCTTGAGGGTTAGGTGCATCTTCTCTGACTGAAACCAGACCCGGGAGTCCTCTGCTGTATATGTGTTGGAGGCCTAATCTCAGCTGGTGTATACTGCCTGGTTGATGATCCAGTGTCTGAGAGATCTCACGGGTCCAGGTTAATTCAGACTGCTGGTCCTCCTACAGGCTTGCCCTCCTCCTCAGCTTCCTCCAGTTTTTCCCCAATTCAACCACAGGGGTCAGCAGCTTCTGTTCATTGGTTGGGTGCACATTTCTGCATCTGACTCTTTCTGCTTGTTGGGTCTTTTGGAGGGCAGTCATGGTAGGTCCCTTTTAGCGAGCAGCCCCATAGCCTTAGTAATGGTGTCAGGTCTTGAGGCCTCCCCTTGAGCTGGAGCTCACTTTGGGCCTGTCACTGAACCTTCTTTTCCTCAGGCTCTTCTCCATTTCTATCCCTGCATTTCTTTCAGACAGGAAGAATTATGGGTCAGAGCTTTAACTGTGGGATAGCAACCCCATCCCTCACTTGATTCCCTATCTTTCTGCTGGAGGTGGACTCAACACGTTCTCTCTTTTCACTGTAGGGCATTTCATTTAGGGTCCAACCTTCCTTTGAGTCCTGAGAGTCTCTCACCTCCTAGGTCTCTGGTATATTCTGGAGGGTCCTCCCAACCTCCTTCCTCCCAAGGTCGCCTGTTTCCATTCTTTCTGCTGGCCCTCAGGGGTTTCAGTCCTTTTCCCCAACCCAATACCAGATCATGTTACCCTCTCCCCCATGTTACCCCCGTCCCCTTTCCCTCCCTCCCTCCCTCCCTCCCTCCCCCCTCCCTCCCCCCTCCCTCCCCCCTTGTGGTTGCTTTCTTCTCCCTCCCAAGTAGGACTGAGGCATCCTCACTTTGGCCCTTCAGCTTGTTGACCTTTTTGAGTTCTGTGGATTGCACCTTGGGTATTCTGTACTTTTTTTTTTTGCTAATATCCATTTATTAGTGAGAGCATACCATGCATGCCATTTTGGGTCTGAGTTACCTCACTCGGGATGATATTTTCTAGTTTCATCTATTTGCCTGCAAAACTCAGGATGTCCTCATTCTTAATAGCTGAGTAGTGTTCCATTGTGTAAATGAACCACATTTTCTGTATCCATTCTTCTGTCGTGGGACATCTGGGTTGTTTCCAGCTTCTGGCTATCACAAAAAAGGCTGCTATGAACATAGTGGAACATGTGCCCCTGTGGCATGGTGGGGTATATTTTGGGTATATTCCCAAGAGTGATATTTCTGGATCTTTAGGTAGGTCTGTTTCCAATTTTCTGAGGAACCTCCAAATTGATTTCCAGAGTGGTTGTATCAATTTGCAATCCCAACAGCAATGGAGGAGTGTTCCTCTTCCTCCATATCCTTGCCAACATGTGTTGTCACCTGAGGTTTTGATCTTAGCCCTTCTGACTGGTGTGAGGTGGAATCTCAGGGACATTTTGATTTGCATTTCTTTAATCACTGAGGACTTGAACATTTCTTTTGGTGCTTCTCATCATTTGAAATTCTTCTGTTGTGAATTCTAGGTTTAGTTCTATACTCCATTTTTAGATTGGATTGTTTGGCTTCTCGGTGGTTAGCTTCTTGAGTTATTTATATATTTTGGATATTAGCCCTCTATCAGATGTGGGATTAGTGAAGATTTTTTCCCAATCTGTAGGTTGCCGATTTGTCTTATTGACTATGCCCTTTGCCTTACAGAAGCTTTCCAGTTTCATGAGGTCCCATTTACCAATTCTTGATTTTAGGGCGTGGGCCATTGGAGTTTTATTTAGGAAATTTCCTCCTATGCCAATGAGTTCAAGGCTCTTTCCCATGTTCTCTTCTATTAGATTCAGTGTATCTGGTTTTATGTTGAGGTTCTTGATCCACTTGGACTTGAGCTTTGTGCATGGTGACAAATATGGGTCTATTTTCATACAGACAGTCAGTTAGACCAGCACCATTTATTGATGATGCTTTCTTTTTTCCATTACATATTTTTGGCTTCTTTGTCGATCAAGTGTGCATAAACTTATACTTACTTATGTGGTTTTATTTCTGGGTCTTGAATTCTATTCCATTGATCAACCTGCCTGTCTCTGTACCAATACCAGGCATTTTTTATCACTGTGCTCTGTAGTAGAGCTTGAGGTCAGGGATGGTGATTTCCCCTAATCATTCTTTTATTGTTAAGAATTGTTTTTGTTATTCTGGGTTTTTTACCTTTCCAGATGAATTTGAGAATTGCTCTTTCCATGTCTTTGAAGAATTGTGTTGGGATTTTGATGGGGATTGCACTGAATCTGTAGATTGTTTTTGTAGGATAGCCATTCTTATTATGTTAATTCTGCCAACTCATGAGCATGGGAGATCTCTCCATTTTCTGAGATTTTCTATTTCTTTCTTGAGAGACTTGAAGTTCTTATCACACAGATCTTTCACTTGTTTGGTTAGAGTTACCCCAAGATATTTTATATTATCTGTGGATAGTATGAAGGGAATTGTTTCCCTAATTTCTTTCTCAGCCTGTTTATCATTTGTATAAAGGAAGGCTACTGATTTATTTGAGTTAATTTTGTATCCGGCCACTTTGCTGAAGATGTTTATCAGCTGGAGAAGTTCTCTGGTAGAAATTTTGGTCGCTTATGTATACTATTATATCATCTCCAAATAGTGATACCTTCAATTCTTCTTTGCCAATTTGTATCCCCTTGATCTCTTTTTGTTTTCTTATTGTTTTAGTTAGCACTTCAAGTACTATATTGAATAGATATGGTGAGAGTGGGCATCCTTGCCTTCTCCCCAATTTTAGTGGGATTGCTTCAAGTATCTCTCCATTTAATTTGACATCGACTGTTGGTTTGTAGTAAGTTGCTTTTATTATGTTTAGTTACAGGCCTTGAATTCCTGATTTCTTCAATACTTTTAACATGAAGGAGTTTTGTATTTTGTCAAACATTTTTTCTGCATCTAAGGAGATGATCATATGTTTTTTTTTCTTTGAGTTTGCTTATAGGATGGATTATATTAATGGACTTTTGTGTATTGAACCAAAGGATCCCTAGGATGAAGCCTACTTGATTGTGGTGAATGATGCTTTTGATGTGTTCTTGGATTCAGTTTGCATGAATTGTATTGATTATTTTTGCATCACTATTCATAAGCGAGATTTGTCTGAAGTTCTATTTTTTGGTAGGGTCCTTGTATGGTTTAGGTATCAGAGTAATTGTGGCTTCATAGAATGAATTAGGTAGTATTCCTTCTGTTTCTATTTTATGGATTAGTTTAAGAGGAAAATTCATAGCACTAAGTGCACTGGTAAAGAAACTGGAAAGATCTTACACTAGCAACTTACCAGCACACCTGAAAGCTCTCGAACAAAAGGAAGCAAACACACAAGAGGAGTAGATGGCAGGAAATAATCAAACTCAGGGCTGAAATCAACCAAATAGAAACAAAGAGAACAATACAAAAAATCGGCAAAACCAAAAGTTGGTTCTTTGAGAGAATCAACAAGATAGATAAAACCCTAGCCAAACTAACTAAAGGGCCCAGAGGCAGAATCCAAATTAACAAAATCAGAAATGAAAAGGGAGATGTAACAACAGAAATGGAGGAAATTAAAAAAAAATCATCAGATCCTACTACAAAAGCCTATCCTCAACAAAACTAGAAAATCTAGATGAAATGGATGGTTTTCTAGACAGACACCACATACCAAAGTTAAATCAAGAGCATGTAAACTTTCTAAACAGGCCCTTATCCCATAAGGAAATAGAAGTCATTAAAAACCTCCATCAAAAAACAAACAAACAAAAAAAAACAAACCCAGGGCCAGACGGATTAAGTTCAGAATTCTACCAGACCTCCAAAGTAGACCTGATACCAATATTCCTAAGATGCTTTTTTTCAGAGCATTTTGTCATAGAAACAAGAAAAGATGGGACACTAACAACCACCCAGCAGCGAAATCTATTTATCAGCCTAGAGAGAGACACTTCTCCTGTTTCTCAGCAGTGCTGTAAGGGGCAGAAGTGTTTGACTTCAGACTCCAAGACAAGGACAGAGTTGCATATTTTACATACAAAGCAGACCTGGCCTTCAGGTTCTCCCAATAGCCATAACCCTTGCCCCCAACCCTGAACTTTTCTACCCAGGGGTTGGGCTGCTGGTCTCTGAGAGATTCTTCCCTAAATAATCCAGACATTTTGGTCTCTTTCCTTCTCTCTCTCTTCTTCTTCTTTTCTCTATGGCCTTTCTCTTTTTCTCTTCCTTCTTCCTCCTCCTCACAACTTGCATTTAATATAATCTAATCTGCCTTGAGCTGGCTCATTTCACTGGTAGAGAAATAACTTATCAAGGAAGAATAAGTCTTATATCACATGTTAAACAGCAGGAATCAGGACAACCCACACTTCATGTCCTTCAGGCTAGCACTTTGTCTAAGCTTTATCCATATTTTTCCTTTATGAGCAGACTATGTGATGCTGTTATCCTTCCACGTAGAGATGAATATTTATGTGATGGGAAAAAAAAAACAAGAGACCAGAGACGGAAGCCAGCTTGGAAATGTCTTAAAGAAACTAATTTCTTTCTGAAGTATAAACGTTGGAAACTGATTTCATTTCAAATCTGCAACTGCTGTTCAGTTGTTTCATTTAGGAAGCAATGCAGGAGGGAACCAGCTACCTTTGGGTGAGCCAAAGATAGAATTTTCAATTCTGAGGGTCAGACAGGAATACTTCGCCTTCCAGCAAAGTTGTTCGGTTGATATCATCAATAAGTGGCAATAATGTTATTCTTTCTTTTTCATTCATTATGTTATTCTACTTCAAGTCCATTCTTTTCTTTTACAGAAAGCAGAAATACTCCCTCATTATCTTGAAGGTACAAACTTATGTAACCATGTTATAAGCTAAAGCAAATCCCCCTCAAGATTCATACTGAAGTTCTAATCTTCTGTACTTCTGAATACAGCTGTGCTTGCAGGCAGGGTCTATAAGGGAAGAATTAAATTGAAAAGAGACCATAAGAATGGCATGCTCTAAAGCATCTGTTTTATGTTCCTACGTGGAGAAGAAACAGTATACACAGTCTATGAACCAACCTACACACACGGAAGATCTCTGAAAACCAGGATGAGAGTCTTAGAGGAAAACACCCACTCTCCATTACAATGAGAAAGCACATCCCCATTGCTCAACATGCCCCAATCAGTGGTATGTTGTCATGACAGCCCAAGAAACAAATACTAACCCCCCCTCCCATCACATTCAATTTCAGTTCACACCTGAATTGTTGGACCTTGATGGGTGGCCCAGATAGAGCTTCTAAATTTAAATAATCTTGCAGTAGGATGTAAATTTCCACATCTGCTAAACTAAGACAGGCCCTGGAGCTCACCTCCTGCACTCCATGATCTTAAAGAAGCATGGGACCCCACTGCTTTACTGAACTTTCTGAATGGCTGCAATCTGCAATATGCCCATTAATCTAAGAAGACTGATTAAGATTCTGTTAACATTCTTCTTGATTCTGATTTTGTATCTCCTTCACGCTTCCAAGTGGGCATTGGAGAACTCTTTAATGACGCAGGAACCTAGAGTGTATAATGTAGCCAGTGGCATGGGTTTGTCTCCTTGGGGTTTTGTAGCTAAGTGCCATGAGTTGGGCAGTTTTAGACAACAGAAGCTTGCTCTAAAATCCAGTGTCAGTTGGGTCACATCCTCTGGGGGAAGGAGGGAGAATCTGGTCCATGCTTACCAAAACCTTTTCCATTGGTCTGTGTTGTGGTTTGGATAGGAATGGCTCCCACAGGCTCATAGATTTGAATACTTAGTCATTAGGGAATTAGGAGACAGAGATTAGGAGGTGTGACCTTGACAGAGTAGGATGTTGAACAGAGTTGTTGGAAGTGTGTCATTGGGGCACTGTGAGCTTTGGAATTTTCAAGGCTACTCTCTCTCTCTCTGTCTCTCTGTCTCTCTGTCTCTCTGTCTCTCTGTCTCTCTGTCTCTCTGTCTCTCTGTCTCTCTGTCTCTGTCTCTGTCTCTCTGTCTCTCTCTCTCTCTCCTGCACCTACTAATCTAGCAATTTCTCCAGCACCATATCTGTTTATATGCCTCCTTGCTTCCTGCCATGAAGATAATGGAGTAAACCTCTGAAACTGTAATCCAGTCCCAGTTGAATGTTTCCCTTTACAAAAGTTATCTCTTCTCAACAATGGAACATTGACTAAGACAGTCTGTCAGTATGACTGAATATCTTCTAATTGTAATGCAACTTTTCCTTGAAGTAACATCTGTATTTATCAACAGATGTCAAGGCTCTTGTGGAGTCTTGAATGGCAGGCCTCTTCTACCAAGCACACACTAAGGCTTCCTGACTGCACACACCAAAGAGCTGTCAATAGTTTCCATTTTCAAAAGATTTTTCTCAAGCTAAGTTAAGGTTTATCTCTTGAGTACCATTATCCAATCTTCTGCTCGGTCAGCTTATGTTCCCACTCTTCTCTGTTATCCATGTCTATCTAGTCTCCAAGCCGTTCTTACAAGCAATCCCTGTATCACTAGTGTGTTAGTTATTTTTCTCATCCTTTGACAGAAAAACATGATGAAAGTCCCCTAAAGAAGAAAACCATAAAGAACTTATATGTATCAACAGGAAAATAGGACACTCATGGTATATGATAAAAGAATTGACCAGAATTTTAGTAACTAGAGGTAACCAGTAATTGTATTGGGGGGAAAACATTCAATGTCACTGATGATCATAGAAATATAAAATTAAAGCACAGATTACTACATTTTTGTATTGCATCACATTAGCAAAGTATTTAGCCAAGTCAATTCCAACAATCTCCCTCATAAAAAATAGGCAGTAGTATAAATTGGCTTAACAACCCATGTAAGAGAAAATATCCTAGAAAAGTTGATCAGATAGTCTACCTACTTTGGCCACTCTACAGCTAGATGTTTCTGGAGCTCTTAGAAGTACATGGGGTCATGCTTATCGCTGTTTGTTTAAATTTGACGTAATCCAAATGCCTACGAATGTGCAGTAATGAAACCCTAAGAACTGTGAAATATCCTTACAAAACCATTCTGCTCCTTATGGTGTATCCTTACAGAATTTCTCAGTTTCTCTCTCTACAGCTCTGAGAAAGTATTCTGGACAGAACAACTTAAGGGAGAAACACTTATTCTGACTCACAATCCAGGCTACAGCGCATCATGACGGGGAAGCCAATGCAGCAGGATCTAGGAGCAGCTGGCCCTGTTACAGTTGCAGTCAAGAAGCAAGGAGCAGTCCCAGCTCCCTCTTGCCATTTATACCATCCAGGATCCCCATCTCGCAAATGATAGTACCTCAGAGTTAAAACAGATCTTCTCTCATCAATAAGGTAATCAGAAGAACCCCCACCTGCATGCCCAAAGGCTCATCTACCAGACAACATTAAAAAAGACCCTACTTGAAATGTGCCAATTTTCAATTAAAATAACGAGATGGCTATAGTTAGGCGAAGTCAGCTTGGAGTGCCTAGCGTATATAATTTCCATTCTGTTGTTAATTAATTTGCATATATATTGCTGCACAGAACTTTATATAAATGGTATTTTTCAGTGTTCGCTATCACTCTAGCATTCACAGCCTTAGGCCTGTTTCAGCACCGTATCCATGCGTGCACCCTCTCTCCCCACACCTTGACCATTTTATGATATGATTTTCCGCTGTCCACAAAGCTGTGTCCTTTGAAACAATGTTGACCTTCTACCTGCTACACCTTTTTCTTAGAATGCCTCTTCCTCTCCTTTGTTCACTGCGGGAGCTAAATGACATTATCTTTTAATAATTTTTGATTCCCAACAGACGGTGAGTCATTTCCCCTCCCGACAGTACAGTCTGCTCAGCCAACTCTTCCTGTTTTCTTCAAATCATGTAAAACTTACTCACGGGGTTTCCGCCCTGTCTCTCCTGTACTGTGAGTCCAGAGTTAGTAACTCCTTAACTTCTCAATTCTGTTCTGGAAAATAATAGGTGTTCACCAAATTATTTACTCCTCTTAAACAAATAAAGAATGAAGGGTCTTGATATGTGGCCCAGCCTGGCTGTGCACTCCTTATCCTCTTGCAAGAACCCCAAGAACTATACCGCCATGCCCAGCTTCAAACTATTTAATGGGGAAATGTGAAAATGCAAGGCTTATTGGAATTCTCGAAGCATAATATGAAGCTCTCTGTTTCACAATGACAGGAAATCATCTCTAATTGCTGTGGGAAAAAAATGAGAGGTACATAAAGCAATATGCTTAGGGTACCAAAGAGATGCTCACTCAAGGAATCAAGTGTCAGAGACCAGAAATTTTTGCTGCCCCCCAAAGTGAGTCATTTAAAAGATAAATGATAATATTCTTACTCAGAAGACAGACACCTTGGAAAGGTCAGAGATTCAGTACATTCCAGCAGACAATTATCTTTTAAAATGATAGATCCGAAATGTTTTTAATAAAGGCTCAGACAATCTTTTTTTTTTTTTTTTGAGTCCTGGAGACAGCAAAATTAAAAACATGCAAAGAAAAGAAAGGGGGCATAGCAATGTTACCATTTAGTGCCTGGGGTACCTCAGTCCCATTGAGAATAGAGAGACTAATTTTCCCAATATCAAAGAGCCAGTGGTTGCCATTCACAAAAGCAGGCATTCTAAAGAGACTCTACACACGTGCTGGTACCCAGCTTATCATAAAAATGTCACTGAAAGGAAAATAGGAAAGCTTTCCTATCGCATGGAACTAGAAAATTATAGTTGGCTCCATACTCATCTCATACGTAAACTATGCTAGAAATCCAAATATCATATTTAGTTTCAAAAAGTATATTCTGAAACAAGCAGTGTTGAGGATTCTGAGGCAGGATCCCTTATTACTGCTGCCGGGATGTAAACCATTCTGCCCACTATGGAAATCAGTACAACGTACATCAGAAGACTAAAACCAGAAGGACCTGTGACTCTGCATTCCACTCAAGGGATCTACTGGAGGGAATCCTAGTTTGCATGCCACAGAGATGCCTCACACTGATGCTTACTGCTACCCAACTCTTCACAGTAGCCTAGAGTCAACAGCAGAACGAATAAAGAAAATCACACAGACAAACACACATACACACATACATACACACACACAGACCACACACACACAGAGACACACACATACACCACACACACACAGGGACACACACACCACACACATACACACAGAGACACACACATACACCACACACACACACACAGAGACACACATACACACACACACCACACACACACATACACCACACACACACAGAGACACACACATACACCACACACACACACAGAGACACACATATACACACACACACCACACACACACATACACCACACACACACACATACACACATACACACACACAGAGACACACACACACATACACCACACACATACATACATACACCACACAGACACACACACACAGAAACACACACATACACACACACATATACACACATACACCACACAGACACACACAGAGACACACACATACACCACACACATACACACATACACCACACATACACACACACAGAGACACACACACATACACCACACACACAACACACACAACACATACACACACATACACACCACACACATACACCATAGACACACATACACACACATACATCATAGACACACACACACACACACAGAATGGGGTTTTTTATGTTTGAAAAGAACATTTACATTTTATCATATTCAGGGAAATGGATAAACAGACAGTAATAAAGGCAAGTATAAGCAAAATGAGTAATGTACTTTATAACACATCAAAACCACCTGCTAATTTACATCTAATTTGAAAAATAAAAAAGAAATTAAGAATCAAAAGCCCCTCATCATAAGTAACTTTAAGCAATTTTGAAGCCTGAAGATTTGCTATGGTGAAGAATTTTCACTTCAATGTACATTTATCAGAGCAATTAAAATGTGGGAAAGCCTCCTCTCTACTACTTTCGTTAGAGCTGAATTTTAACACTCTCTTCTCATAGGAAACTATTAATGTGCTATGGTTTGTTTCAATGAAATACGTTTCACAAAATTCATAATTTTGTGAATTAATATAATTTTAACCAAAGACAACCCATGAGTTACAAAACGTAGCACAGACTCTTGACCGTCTGTTCCCCTATCCCTTTGCCAACACATTATTCCATGAGGACCATATCCTTCTGTGCTGGAGAGTACTGAGAAGAGAAGCCATAAATAAGGCCCACTGTCCTCCACTGACTTTCTCGACCTACTTTCCAGTTGTATCTTTATATCATGGTAGGCATTTGCTGTAAATCACATCTGGGCACAGGCTGTGGTTTGTGAGCATCTGTGGGATCCCGCAGTGTAGCAAAAGTCTCACAAAATGAACCTTTACTGCTCTTTAGGGTTTTAGTCCAGCCCCTCCAAACAGCTTCCGCACTTCTAGCATTTTTATAGCCTCTCTGTGGAAGCCAACAATAGCCAGAGGGAACCAGTTTTATTTTGTTTTTAGTAGGAGAAAGGAAACCAGGTTAGAGGAAACTCTCAGACCACGGCTAGAAAGCTGACTAGGAACGAACATTAAATGTTTTTCATTGTCTTGTTAAAACAACTGTTAGGGAATGTATCCAGGAATATTTTCCTTTTTTCTTTCTCATGTTTGTCTGCTTGCTTACTTTAATTTTGCTACAGGAGAATCAGAGACAACAAATCAGTTTATGCCACCAATCTGAACTACAGTATTAGTCCGTAGCATTTGCTCTAAAATGTCCATAACAGCAGTGGCCACGAGCAATTGATGTAAGTCCGTCTGTACTCAAAGCCTCCTAAAGGTGCACTAGAATGACGCTGCAGGATGTGACATATAAAACAATCTGCCATGGTGCCGCACCGTGGTCTGTTGACTTTAGCAAAATGGGAGATGGGCTCCCCCATGGATCATTGAATGCTGCCATTCTAAAACCTGTTCCAGGGGCTACAAATGGCACTCCTGAGCTCTGTGTGCCATAGACACACTCAAAGAATATCCTAGGGGCTGAGCAAACCAGACATAATGAACCATTCCCCGGTGTTGTACAACTTTCAGTTGTCTGATAAACTGTGTCTCTGCACATAAAAAAAATGATACTGAAATGTGCAGTATGCTGAAAACCTGACCTATCGTCGCTTATTCACAATTTGTCTTAGATGAACTCATTCCTTCTTATGAAAAAGTTGTCTTGGATGAAGGACAGAAGAGAATTTATCTAGTTATTTTCACCCTGCAATACTATTGTCCTATAGTCAAAAATAACAGTTATTTGTGTGTGTGTGTGTGTGTGTGTGTGTGAGAGAGAGAGAGAGAGAGAGAGAGAGAGAGAGAGAGCGAGAGAGAGAGAGAGAGAGAGAGAGAGAGAGAGAGGGAGGGAGAGAGCTCATGCACTTGCTATGGCGTGCATGTGGAGGTCAGAGGACAATCTATAGTAGTTGGTTTTCTCCTTCCACCCTATGGGTTCAAAGGATTAATTAAAGTCATCAGGCTTGGCAGCAAATGCTTTTAACCCGAGAAGCCATCTCACTGCTATGGACATAGTGAAATTAATGTCTAACTGACTCAGCCTCACTGTATTTAGACTATTTCAAATATGTTTACACCTGCTGAGAATGGTAAGCCCTAATAGGATTTTACAGGATCAGACAGTAATATAAAAATTATCTTAAGATGGCACCAATTTTGTATGAAAAATTTAGAGTGTTTTTCCTCTCTGTTATGGAAGGATCTGTACCACAAATGATTATGTAAAATCCATATTTTACTAGATTTGCTAGAGATGTGTTTTAATTTTTCTGGATACCAAATGCCATATATTCAAATATGTTTTCATATTTATAATTCTTGTTTCCCTTTTAAAAACACGAATAAGTGATTTTTTTCCCACTAAGTACAACTAAAAATTATAGCTATGTGCATAACAAAAAAAATGTTGTTTCAGTGAAATGATTCACCAGGTAAGGGGCTTGCCTCCAAGACTGACACACTAAAGTCAATACTCAGAAGCCACATAATGGGAAGAGAAAACCAGTTTCCTCTGAGCTCTCCATGTACAGACACATACGGAGAACACAGAAGCAAATGTACAAGCAACAATTTGTTTAAAAAAAACCTATAAATGGGAAAGTTGACGGGTTAGCTAGGGAAATTGTAATTTGAGGCTAAACATGTCATGTGCTAGATTTTCCTGTGTTTATTTTTGTCTCATAGATTCCATATTTGGACCTAGAAATGTTAGCAACTACTGCTGAGAGAGAGAGAGAGAGAGAGAGAGAGAGAGAGAGAGAGACAGAGAGAGAGACAGAGACAGAGACAGAGACAGAGAGACAGAGAGACAGAGAGACAGAGAGAGACAGAGAGACAAAGAGAGAGAGAGAGAAGAGAGAGAGGAAAAGAAAAAAGAAACTTTAAAAACTGCTTTACAGCAAGCAAAATACAGAAGAAACCTACATCAAGGTATAGGCTTCCTCTACCCAGTGGTAACAAAATGGCCTCTGCCCTTTACTGCCATGGTATAAAAAGAGGATTGGAACAAAGTCAAGATTCTCTCCATCACTTAGCACCAGTAAAACTAGGCCTGCCTATCCAGCCTGTGCTCTCAGAGAGACCCCATAAGGAGAAGAACCTTCACACTGTCTAGTTGCAAGGAAGAGACTCTTCCCCATCCCACCTCAAACCTCAAGTTGTCTCTGGACCTTCCCTCCCACTCACAGTGCCGAGACAGATACCATCCTCTGCCTGTGTTAGAGTGACTCCCAAGGAAGCCAGCTGGGAATAGCAAGACCTGGACAAACAAAGCAGCAATCCATAGATGTTAACTCGGAGACCGCAGAGATGCTGGAATTGTTTGACAACATTTTGATGCCGCTTTCTCAAAAGTCCTTGAGAGGTTGGGAAAGGAGACTAGAAAAAAATTTAAAACTTGCATAGGCAAAGATATAGGCAATATCAAGAAACAACCGGCAATTTGGAGAAGTGTAGAGTAGCAATAACTGAAAGCTCATCGGATAGGTCCGACTGTAGAATGAGGGTCGGGTGGAGCAAAGGGTGGGGCCAATGAGCATGGAAGGCAAGCATTCTTCCACTTTGAACAGCAATGAGAAAGCAAATGGGGATGTGTGGAAGAATGGAGCCTGAGACTCCTGGGACTCAGAAAATAGCTGACATTTATCAGGACAATAGAAGGAGATAAAGTGTTCAGGGCTGGAATGAAATAAGGCATAACTATAAAGTACCCGACTTAAAATTCTGGAAACTCTTTGCTCTTACCTGACAAATAGCTGATTGGACTTGATTGTGCTAATTTGATGTTTCTGTTGCTGTTTATGTCAGCTGGGCTTAGTCACTTAGTTTATGACAGTTGTCCTCATGAGTTATAATGACTCAAGGCGGTCTATATTTATTCAAAGAATGAAACATGTTGTTGACAATGACATTCTAATAGACATCTGAATGGATTCTGAGATAAGCAAAAATGGAAACAACTTAACAAGACAAGGCAGAGTGGTGGTCTAGAGACAGTATGGTTTGATACATGTCAAAGAAAAGCCCAGGTTGAGATGATGATAAAATAAATTTTAGGCTTTTACTTTCTACAGCCTTGGCTGGATTTGAATAGTTTTCTTTCCTACTGGCTATGTGGATGGATGCTGTACTAGTTCAATGACAGTTTATTGAAAGAGAATGGTAATACAAATACTCAAAGAGAGCCCTTACCACACTCCCGAATTTGTCAGATAGTACCTTTTTATTTATTTATATGCATATGGGCTTTGGATTTTCTGAGCCTGGAACTATAGAAAGCTCTGAGCTGCCATCTGTGTGCTGGGACTCAAACCTGGATCCCCTGGAAGAGCTGCAGAACTCTTAGCTGCTAAACCTTCTCTTCAGTCCCCAGATACCCTTATGCATTTAGATTAATTCTTTTAATCTTTGAAACAACTCTATAGTATACCATTTTATGAATGAATAAAATGAAACCAAGGGTTGAAAATCTTGCCCTTAATCATGCATCAGTTAAGGGACAAACCTAGCAATTCAGCTTCTGTAAGTTATATTCTATCTTGAAAGGAGGAGCATGCAACATTGAGGAATACTTCACTTGTAAAGACATAAGGAAGAGGAGTGCTGACACACAGGGAGCAGAGGTAAGACCAACATTTGTGTTCTGAGCTACACACCTGGAGACCTTAGGACTCACAAATCCAGGAGCAGTCTGGCACAGGACCCTTCCAGTTTCTGCCTGTGCCCAGAAATGAACCTGTCCCACAACACTCTGTACACAGATCTGGTTGTAAGGAAACAGGTCTACAGGAGTGCTGACAAACAAGCTTACATAAGGGTCAAGCAAATGTCAGAGAAAGCAAGACAAGCTAACACAAGAGACAACCTGATGGCCAAAGGCAAGTGCAGGAACCTAAGCAACAGAAACCAAGACTACCTGGCATCATCAGAGACCAATTCTCCCAACAAAGCAAATACTGAATCCAGAAAAGCAAGACTTGGATTTAAAAATCTCATCATGATGATAGATAACTTTAAGAAGGTCATAAATAACTCCCTTAAAGAAATACAGGACAATACAGGTAGAAGCCCTTAAAGAGGAAACACAAAAATCCCTTAAAGAATTACAGGAAAACACAACTAAACAGGTGAAGGGATTGAACAAAACCATCCAGGATTTTAAAATGGAAATAGAAACAATAAAGAAATCACAAAGGAAGACAACCCTGGAGACAGAAAACCTAGGAAAGAGATGAGGAGTCATAGACACAAGCATCACCAACAGAATACAAGAGACGGAAGAGAGAATATCAGAGGACGAAATACCACAGAAAACATTAATACAATTGACAAAGAAAATGTAAAACACAAAAAAGTCCTAACTCAAAACATCCATGAAATCCAGGACACAATGAGAAGGTCAAACCTAAGGGTGATAGGTATAGAAGAGAGCAAAGACTCCCAACTTAAAGTAAATATCTTCAACAAAAGTAGAGAAGAAAGCTTCCTTAACCTAAAGAAAGAGATGCCCATAAACATACAAGAAGCCTACCGAACTCCAAATAAGATTGGAGCAGAAAAGAAACTCCTCCTGTCACAAAATAGTCAAAACACCAAATGCACAAAATAGAAACGGAAGGAACACTACCCAATTCCTTCTATGAAGCCACAATTACACTTATACCTAAACCACACAAAGACCCAACAGAGAGAGAGAACTTCAGACCAATTTTCCTATTGAATATCGACGCAAAAATAAATACTCAATAAAATTCTCACAAATCAAATCCAATAACACATCGAAATGATCATCCATCATGATCAAGTAGGTTTCATCCCAGGAATGCAGGGATGGTTTAATATACGGAAGTCCATCAACGCAATCCACTATATAAACAAGCAGGAAGTAATCAGAGACCACAATGATCCTATACCTGCTTCACCATTGCCTCTAAGTTTTCTCTTTAATTAAACCAAGATGGGGGAATGTTGGTATTCTGTCTAAGCTCCACTCCCACAGCTACCTCGGACAGCCAGGTTGGCTCCTCCCTACAGTTGCCTGGCAACAGTCAGGCACTATAAAAGGGGCTCCTTGCCCCTTCTCTTTCTCGTACTTCTTTCTTACTTCCCTCTTACTTCTCTCTTACAATTTGTTCTTCTCTGTTCTTTCCCCGTCCCCCCTTCCCACTTCCCACATTCCCATGGCTTTCCTCTCCTGTACTTTTCCTCTCTCATTAAACCTCTTCACGTGGAACCACGTTGTCTGTGTGTGTTCTGTCCAGGCACGGGCTGAGGTTCAAACCCTAACACTTGGTCCTGTCATGGCTGGACACCCCAGGGTAGGGGAATGTCAAGGTGAGGAAGGGGAGCTCATTGGGGAGGTGAACACCCTTATAGAAAGAGGGGGAGGTGGATGGGATAGGGGGCTTACGGACCAGAAACTGGGAAATATTTGAAATGTAAATAAACAATATCCAATAAAAATATGAAAAAGGACATAAGGAAATTAATATATCAGTGTTACTGCTGTTGCAAGTGATTCATATCAAGCTAATTGAAAAACACACTTGCAGATGTGACGCCCTTACAATGTCAGCTATTGGACTACAAAATAGCAAGGAGGTAAAAGCTTTCTTACCTTTATCCTCAGATAATGCACCAGAAGTCACTAGAAATTACTAGCAATTTCTAGTGTGCTAGAAACTCAGATTGTAACAAAGAACAAAGAACCCCCTCCCCCCAGTAACTCTTTATCCTTTCTTGAATGATGGAAGAAAATGACAGAGGGCCTCTCTTTCAGGAAAATCTCTATTAGTGATAGCAGATTCACCTTATGTGGTCATTGCATCATTCTGGTGCAAGAAGGAAATCTACCCCATTGGTTTTCACATGCAGGAGCTAGCACAGCAGCACAGCGATGTGCTTGACACTGTGGGACAAAGTCTGATTGTTTTCCAGGCCGTACACTTATCCAAGCCCTGGGGGGAGGGGAGTTCAGAATATTTGTGACTTCACAACCCTCTGCATATAATTTCTTTCGATCCTCTAGTCCGTAGTAGCATGCACAGGAATAATAGAAATGGGATATGATGCATCTGTACCGTACAGCTTTCTTCAATGAAGATAATTTTTGAAGAGGGACTTGGGTTAAAATGATGATATGCTGTTGTGAAATGTAAACTGTCTCCCAGCAGCTAATAGAAAGATCGGAGCATTTCCCAAGACGCCGCTGGATCGCAGGGTCAAAGGGTGCTTCGTTTTCTATGTAAGCTAAGCAGCATGTTTAACAGATTTATTGAACCAAAGGCCTATTTTCCAAGAAAGAGGCAGCGAGCAGAATGAATCCACAGAACAGACTAACTATAATAAAGTTTTCTGAATTAAAATGCACTGTATCACTCCGAGTCCTGTGTTATGATTATAAAAAAATTGTTTTTGTCCACACACAAAGTGAAAATTAATGACTGCAATATTGACTAACCAACAATGGATAATTTGGAGAAATCATCTCTCTATTCCTAAAGCATTTATTGAGCATTTTATCTGTGTGCTCAGAAGCTCACTGCAAGGAGACTAAAGTGATTTAAGGAAAAAAATATTAACGTGGCAATGTCTGTGAAGAAAATATGTGCTTAAAGTACCACTCAAATGCAAATGAAGAGGGTTCCACTCTGTTGAGTTGCAAAGAAAATGATAATAAACACAGGACACTTGATGTGTGGCTTATGGCAGTGTCCCAATTAAGCACATTATAGGCAATGCTTTTAGCAGATATATGACAACATGTGGCAGTGGGATGGGAAACCAACATAATGGTGTTAACATCTTCAGGTTGTTTTCACACTTACAAAGGATAATCTAATGTCATCATGGAAGAGGGTGGAGATGAGAATGGCCTTGTAGGTTTTGAACAAGTATTAAATGAAATGTAGGATGCTGTGCTGAGCAACGAGAGGTTAGCCTTTGCTACAGTTGTTAGACAGGTCATGCAGAATGAGAGAGAGAGAGAGAGAGAGAGAGAGAGAGAGAGAGAGAGAGAGAGAGAGAGAGAGAACTCAGTACTGCAGCCAACAAGTCAAATCTGACGCATCACAGGGTTTTATGAAACCCGTGAGCAAGAAAGTTACAGAGGATCAGCATGCAATGAGATAGGACCTGTCTCTGAGGTGTTAGAACTGAGTGAGCAGATACAGACAAAAAGCTTAGGCAGTGATACTAACAGTCATTTTACCAATGTCCCTAATCCAAGACAATATCTGACTCCAGGTTGCTTTTTCCTGTTCACCCCAATATATGCCTCTTCCCTTATATGTCTCTCCCATTAGACTTCATACCTTGTTAGAACAAATAATTCTGGATCTTGGAAATCAATGGTTTGAATTTATTTCATTATACTACTCTGAATTAACAATTGGGGGTAGACCATGTATACTATCATATCAATCATGAATAGTGATACCTGTAATTCTTCCCCCCAATTTGTATTCCCTTGAGCTCCTTTTCTTGTCTAATTGCTCTAGCTGGAACTTCAAGTACTGCATTGGATAGGGAGAGAGTGGGCAGCCTTGTCTTGTATTTGATTTTAGTGGGATTGCTTTACATTTCTCTCCATTTAATTTGATATTAGCTATTGGCTTGCTTATATTGCTTTTATTATGTTTAGGTGTGCATCTTGTATCTATGATCTCTCTGGGACTTCTAACATGAAGGGATGTTGGATTTGGTCAAAAACTTTTTCTGTATCTACTAAGATGATCGTGTGATTTTTTTTTCTTTCACTTTGTTTATATATTGGATTATGTTGATCTTTTTTTGTATGTTGAATCATTTGGGATGAAGCCTACTTGATCATATTGGATGACGTTTTTGATGTGTTCTTGGATTCGGTTTAGGAGAATTTTATTATTTTTGTGTCAATGTTAATATGCCAAATTGGTCTCAAATTCTCTTTCTTTCTTGAGTCTTTGTGTGGTTTAGGTATTTGGGTAACTGTAGCCTCATTGAATGAATTTAGTACCATTCCTTCTGTTTTTATTTTGTGGAGTAGTTTGAGAAGTATTGGTATTAGTGATTCTTTGAAAGTCTGATAGAATTCTGTGCTAAAACCAACTGACCCTGTTTTTTTTTTTTGTTTGTTTGTTTTTGTTTTGTTTTGTTTTTTTTGTTTTGGTTTGGTTTTTTTTTTTTTTTTGGTTGGGAGATTTTTAATGACTGCTTCTATTTCCTTAGGGGTTATAGGACTGTTTATGTAGTTTATCTGAACTTGATTTAACTTTGGTAAGTAGTATCTGTCTAGAAAATCATCCATTTTATGTAGATTTTCCAGTTTGTAGAATATAGACTATTGAAGTAAGACCTAATAATTTTCTGTTATTATATCTCCCATTTTATTTCTGATTTTGTTCATTCCAATACTATCTCTGTGCCTTTTAGTTAGTTTGACTAAGGATTTGTCTATCTTGTTGACTTTTTCAAAGAACAGGTTTTTGGTTTTGTTGATTCCTTGTATTGCTCTCTTTGTTTCTAATTGACCAATTTCAGCCCTGAGTTTGACTATTTCTGTCATCTACTCCTCTTGGGTGTGTTTGCTTCTTTTTGTTCTATAGCTCTCAGGAATACTGTTAAGTTGCTTCTTGAGATCTCTCCAATTTCTATATGAAGGCACTTAGTGCTATGAATTTTCCTCTTGGCACTGCTTCCATAAGTTTGGGTATATTGTGCCTTCATTTTCATTGAATTCTAGAAAGTCCTCAATTTCTTTATTTCTTCCATGGCTAAATGATCATTGAGTAGAGAATTGTTCAGTTTCCATGAGTATGTGGGCTTTCTATTGCTTCTGTTGTTGTTGTTGAAGTCCAGGTTTGATCCATGGTGATCTGATAAAATACAAGTGGTTATTTCAATCTTCTCATAACTGTAGAGGCTTGCTTTGTGCCTGATTGTATAGTCAATTTTGGATAAAGTTCCATGAGGTCCTCATAAGAATATACATTTTTTATTTTGGGGTGAAGGTTTCTGTAAATACGTTAGATTCAGTTGGTTCATAACATCTGTTAGTTTCATTGTTTCTTTGTTTAGTTTCTGTTTTGATGACAGCGAGGTGGGATATTGAAGTCTTTATGTGAAATTTTGTAGTTTCTTTTAAGAATGTGGGTGTTCTTGTATTTGGGGCATAGATGTTCTGAACTGAGACATCATCTTGGTGGATTTTTCCTTTATTGAGTATGAAGTGTCCTTCCCTCTTTTGATTACTTGCTCAAAGTTTATTAGATATTAAAATGACTACTCCAGCTTGTCACTTGGGTCCATTTACCTGGAAAACGTTTTTCCAGCCCTTCTCCAAGGTAGTGTTTATTTTGTTTTTCAGGTGTAATTCTTGTATGAATCAGAATGATGGATCCTGTTTACATATCCAGTCTGTTAGCCTTTGTCTTTTTATTGGTGAATTGAGTCCATTGATGTTGAGAGATATTAATGACCAGTGACTATTAATCCCTGGTGTGTGTGTGTGTGTGTGTGTGTGTGTGTGTGTGTGTGATTTTTCTCTTTTGGTTTGCTGTGAGATGATTCATTTATGTTTTCTTGGGTGTAGTTACCCTCCTTGTGTTGGAGTTTTCCTTCTAGTATCCGCTGTAGGAGTGGATTAGTAGAAGGATAATGTTTATATTTGGCTTTGCAGTGGAATTTCTTGATTTCTCCATCTGTGGTAATTGAAAGTTTTGCTGGGTATAATAGTCTGGTCTGGCATCTGTGGTCTCTTAAGGTCTGGGATACATCTATCCAGGTTCTTCTGGCTTTTAGAATCTTTTGAGAAGTCAGGTGTGGTTCCTTTTTTTTTAACAGAAAGTCAGAGATACTTTATTTTCACTTCTAAATACAAAGGCTAAGAATAGCAGAAGTGCAAAAATGGAATCCCAGTCTGCCTCACAGGAATACTAAATGTTTAATCCTGTTTTTAAAGTCCAAGATGAAAACTTGCAAGTAAACACTGAGCAAGCCACATGTTTAGGTAATATTTCTTAAAAAGTCTTAGGGAAAAATATGATTCAGGACCTAATTTTTCAAAGTGGCATGAGTGCTATTAACACATGTTCTGAAATCTGGCAGGTCACAACAGTCCTGAATTAATTTTTAATAATAATAATTTTAAAAAACAAATAACTAACTGAGCTTTATGCTTTTTCTACGCCACTATAGCTTTCTTTTGCCTCATTTTAATGTTGATCTTCACTCTATTCCGTTTTCTGTATTCTTCAAAAAGTCTTCAACAGTAGTTCCCTGTCTAATCTGAGGTCTTATCAGATCAGTTTTAATTGGACTGAGTGTCACCTTCAGATTTAACCTCTTTACTGGTCCCATTGACCTCGTACTTAGTGTCACTTTCCTTCGATTCAAAGTTTGTGTCTTCGCTTTGTTTTCACACTACTCTTTTTATCATCAGATACTTTCTTCTCTTTCTCCTTGCATTTTCCATCTTGTTCTCTGTTCTGACTTTTGATCCTGTGTTTCTATGACTTTCAAGCTCGGCTTTCTGACAGTCGTTGATCTTTGATGTGAGATCTATGTTTTCTTTCTGATCTATCATGGCTTCTGCTTCTTCGTGGATCTCTATTTCTGTTTCTCCTTCTGTCTCTTCTCAGTGATCTTTTGTGGTCCCAAGACCTGCTGCATCTCTGGTCAGAAGTTCGGCCTGAATGTCTACTCTATGAACTTCTCTTTCTCTTTTCTTTTTCTCTTTCTTCCTCTTCTCTTCATCTTTTTTCTTTCCTCTTCTTCCTTTTTTCTCTCCCACTCTTTTTCTCTTTCCTCTTTCTTGCTTCTCTTTTTTGATGTTCGTCCTGATCAGGTCCCTCTGTTCTTTTTCTTAACTTTTAATTCTTCCACAGTGACTTTAATTTTGGCATAGCCCATGTGTTGCGTCCCCATCAAATCGTCATCTACCTGGGACTAGGCATCTCCTACTATCAAAAAAGCTCCACACACTTCACAAACTTCCATCTGTTTTTCTTGGGCAGCATACTTTCTATAGTCGAAGTTATAAATCTTAGAAATTCTCTTCCTTTAACTGTTCAATCAATTTCATCATTCCCTGGGCTTCTTCTACCTTTCCTTCAGATCCTAACTCTTCAATCTGCTGTAGAAGCACATCAAATTTGTCTGTCAGAATCTGAATTTTTTCCTTCATTGTTGCCTGTTGGACCAGCAGCCCCAGAGGACTGCTGGTTTAGAGAAAACGCCAAATGAGCATGACCTCGTCTAGTTCTACGCTTGACCTCAGCAAGTAAACTCTGTAAGTATTGCAAACAATTTTTCTCATAGCCAACTTTCATAAAACAAGAACTCTTATACTGTTTTTATAGATTTTCATCATAAATTTTTTTCACATGGATCAAGATCAGAATGAGCATTTGTGAACAATTCCGCAGGACAAAACCCACAGAGATAATATTTACAATTCTCTCATGGTCTCACCGTGTTGCTGCACTTCTCATCCGGGGCGAGGTTTGGTCCTGGCCCATTAACTCATCCAACAATTGCACTGCCAAAATCATGAAGCTTCCTCTGGGCAGCTGCTCACACCAGCCCTAGCACCCACCAATATAACACACCAGCCACTTGGCCACCGAACCAACCAACCCTTCAGCCCACTCTCAAGCCAGAAAAAGTCAGGTGTAGTTCTGATAGATCTGCCTTTGTATATTATTTGTCCTTTTTTCCTAGCATCTTTTCATATTCTTTCTTTGTTCTGTACATTTAGTGTTTTGATTTTTATGTGATGGAAGGATTTTCTTTTGGTGTTTACTTGGTGTTCTGTAAGCTTCTTGTATGTTTATAGCCATCTCTTTCTTTAGGTTAGGAAAGTTTTCTTCTATAATCTTGTTGGAGGTATTTTCTAGCTCTTTGAATTGGGAATTTTTACCTTCTAATCCTATTATTCTTAGGTTTGGTGTATTCATAGTGCCCCAAATTTCCTGGATGTTTTGAGATATAAACTTTTTATGTTTGGCATTTTCTTTGACCAATGTATTTATTTCTTCTACTGTATCCTCAATGCCTGAAATTCTCTCTTCTGCCTCTTGTATTCTGTTGCTGATATGTGTCTCTAATTCTTTTTTATCCTAGATTTTCTATCCCCAGAGTTCCTTCAGTTTGTGTTTTCTTTATTGCTTCTATTTCTATTTTTAGATCTTGGACCATTTTATTCATTTTCTTTGCCTGTTTAAATGTATTTTTTCTGTATTTCTTTAAGAGATTTATTTGTTTCCTCTTTAAGGATTTCTACCTGTTTGATTGTGTTTTCCTGTATTTCTTTAATGGAATTAGTTTTATCCTCTTTAAAGGTCTTTATCATCTTCATTAAGATGAGATTTAAGATTCATAGCTTTTTCTTCAGGTGTGTTAGAATATCCCGTTCTTGCTGTAGTAGGAGAGCTGGGGTCTGATGGTGTCATATTGCACTGACTTCTGTTGATTATGTTCATGTACTTGCCTTTAGCCATCTGGTGTTGGCAGGCATAGTAGACTCTTGGAGTAGTAAACCTCTGAAACTGGTTGTCCTGGACAGCAACAGACCTCCCAAAAGGCAGCAGAGCTGTGGGCTGGGATGTGAGGTACAGATCCTCAATTGCATGTTGAGATGTGGACTAGAAGGAAGATGGGGCTCCAATAGATCTGAACAGAGCTTACAGCTGTCGGGCTTGCTGGGATTCCAGCAGACAGGTGGATTGGAACATGGGTATCTAACCAGGGTGTCCTGGGTGGGAGTAGACCTCCTGGGAGGCAGGCAGAACTGTGAGGTGAGGAGTGAGGTGCTGGTCTAAGATCCTTGTTACTACTTTTGAACATTAAAAGCAGAGACAACATCAGAAGGATGGAAAATGTGGGGACACTTTAGTTCCTACCAAGGGATAAGATATGATTTTAGCTTTCAAAGGACATGAAGTACCTCAATGAGCAACTGAAATCAAATTTGCTCTAGGCAGGAAGGCAGAGCTTAAGCAGAGATAAGAAAGTAGAAATCTAATCTCAGATCACATGGGGTTTTGTTTTTGCTCTAATTAAAAGAATAAAACAGTTTTTGCTGTTGTAAAGACTTAAAAATATGCTTTTATAATAGAAAACATTTAATTTATGAGCCAGACTTTCTCTATAAATTAGCATACAATGTACTAAATCTTCATAGAGACACCTCCATTTTCCAAAAGAATACTAGGCACTAGATTATTTCAAAGCTACAAAACTACTTGTATCTGGAGCTCTTATTCAGTAAAGGCATCAGAAGCACCTCAGTACCTCACTTGATTCTATAACTTTTTCTAGGTTTACACAATCCTCAAAGCAAAACAAACTATCACTAATTATTAATCAGATAATACAAATTTAATTTAACTATACCACTCCTGGGCAAATACCCAAATGAAGCTACAACATACAGCAAAGGCACATGCTCCACTATTTTCAGAAAGAAATGTAATATATGTATATGATTCCATTCAGCTCTTACTTTGCAATTGGTGATAAAATGACTTATTTTAACTTTATAATACCATTTTAATTCCAGAAACCTCCATCATGAGGCACCATCTATGATCTTAATCTTGAATGCATTTTAAACTATTTAAATCAAATTATGATCACAAAGAATCTTGTCTTTTCATTAACTTAAAAATAGCAAAAGCTATTTACATAAATGAGTTGAAAACACATTATAATAACAACAAATATACTACATTCACACAAATATGCATTTGACAATTTTAAAAATACTTTTTATAAATATAATCCTTAACAATGCTCAAAGTTATTTCTCAGTCTTTCAAAACTCTCCCAAGAATGTCTAGACAAGAGATACCTCCATTTTCCAAAAGAATACTAGGCACTAGATTTTTTCAAAGCTACAAAACTACTTGTTTTTATATCTGGAGCTCCTATTCAGAGTAAAGGGATCAGAAGTACCTCACTTGATTCTATAACTTTTTCTAGGTTTACACAGTCCTCAAAGCAAAACAAACTATCACTAATTATTAATCAGATAATACAAATTTAATTTAACTATACCACTCCTGGGCATATACCCAAATGATGCTACAACATACAGCAAAGGCACATGCTCCACTATGTTCATGGCAGCCTAATTTATAATAGCCAGAAGCTGGAAAGAACTCAGATGCCCTTCAACAGAGGAATGGATACAGGAAATGTGGTACATCTACACAATGGAATACTACTCAGCTATTAAAAACAATGACATCGTGAAATTCATAGGCAAATGGATGGAACTAGAAAATATCATCTTGAGTAAGTTAACCCAATCACAAAAAAACCCACACATTGTATGCACTCACCAGTAAATGTTTATTAGCCCCAAAGCTCAAATTTCCCAAGATACAATCCAGAGACCACATGAAGCTCAAGGAGAAGGATGACCAAAGAGTGGATGCTTCAGTCCTCCTTAAAAGGGGGAACAAAAACACTCATAGGAGGGGATATGGAGACAAAGTTTGGAGAAGAGACTTAAAGAATGCCCACTCAGAGCCTGCCCCACCTGGGAATCTAGCACATATATATATACATACATATACAGTTACCAAAACTAGACAATATTGATGAAGTCAAGAAGTGCATGTTGACAAGAGCCTGATATAGCTGTCTCCTGATCGGCTCAGCCAGAGTATGACAAATACAGAGGCAAATGCTAGCAGCCAACCATTGAACTAAGAACAGGGTCCCTATTGAAGGGATTGGAAAAGGATTGAAGGAGCTGAAGGGGCTTGCAACCCCATAAGAACAACAATACCAAACAGCCATTGCTCCCAGGGACTAAACCACTACCCAAAGACTATACATGAACTGACCCATGACTCCAGCTGCCTACGAGGCAGAGGATGGCTTTGTTGGGCACCAATGGGAGGAGACACCCTTGGTCCTGCCAAGGCTGGACCCCCCCAGTGTAGGGCAATGTCAGGGTGAGGATGTGGGAAGGAGAGGTGGTTGAGGAAGGGGAACGCCCTTATAGAAGTAGGGGAGATTGGATGGGATAAGGGACTTATGGGCAGGAAACCAGGAAAGGGAATAACATTTGAAATGTAAATAAAGATATCCAATAAAAAAAATCAAATGAACACTGACCTGGGATCTCCCTATTAGCCAGTTTTTATAGTACCACTGTGCAGACTGCTAGAGGAGAAAAGTCATCAATAATTTGATCCAGCTGTGAACTATAATGATGACTGGCCAGGCAAAATGCACATATGGGTGAGATAGGGGCATGAATGTTACATTGGTAATCAATCACTATGTGCTGGACTGCTCTATAAGAGGAAACTCATGCCTGGTATATAAACCTGGCCAACAACCTGCTGGAAGTGCATAGGTCCTAGGGGTTGTCCGGAGCCATAATGGGACAAGCTAGTAACTAGCATGTGATCTTCCTGAGATGGCCTGCTTCAGATTATTATATAATCTGTGACAGGTTCACTCTGATGAGGCAAGGCTGTAAGGGAATTCATTTTAGGAAAGATTTCTGCTATTAATATGATTTTCCTGTTATTATTAAACATATATAACAATCGTTAAGTAATAGCCCACCCCTTTGGAGCAGATCTCTGCAGGCTACAAAGGTGTACTGTCTTGTAGTGATGCTGTATAGACCAATAGATAACTTCTTAAGTCTTTATAATAATCCTATAAGAATTCCTAAAATTATATCAGTGATTATTAGGCTCTTTCATAATGGGACTGCTATCAGGTCCTTTTCTGATAGTCAAAACTATCAGAAAAAAAAACTGCTGTGAGAACTCTGCCAGTCTCCCAGGTGTCACCAGTTAATTGCTCTTAGATAGTAACCAGACTTTCTCCTACTCAGAGCACAGTCCAAGAGGTTGTAAGACACTTAACCAAAGGTCCTAAAAAAGGAACTAATGATTTATTATAAGTGTTAGGACAGAAGATAAAAAGTTGACTGGGTTTATATATACAAAATTTCACTAATAACTTAGTTATGGTTTCAAACCTTCAGTGAACCTGTGGAACTGTGACAGGTGATGGATGCTTAACCAGATAATTACTCCTAATGGATAGGCATGTAAACATTCTCTGTTGTAAACTTCTATTTCAATTTATGATTTGATTTTTTTGTGTGTGAACTTGTGATGAACTTTTTAACATGTGGTCATGTATTCTGCAAGTGCTGAGAACAAAGAGACTTGAGTTAGAACTGAGCTGAGAAGAACCGAACTGAGAGAGGGACTGAGCTGAGGAGAAGTTTTTAGGCAGAACACGTTTTAGACAGAACTGAACTCAAGAGGAACTTAGAAGTACAGGCATCAGGAGAAAAGGCATTGAGAGTGAGAGCATTGTTATAACATCAGAGCAGGAGGAGGGAGCAAGATTGGAAGGAGAATGCAGAGTGGAATAACTTAGAGACTAAAGGTAACATAAAAAAACTAAAGAGAGCAATGTGCAGACTGCAGAGGGAAAGAAGAAAAAGAAGCTACAGAGGGCAATTAATCCTTTACTTTAATCTTTTACTTTTGCTGTTTTAGGATGAGATGCTAAGTGCCAGAGACTACAGTTCCTGGCCTCAGAGGAACACACAGAAGGCAGGTCAGCTACAGTAGCATAGTAACTTAGACTTAGATAAGTAAACCTTTTATTATCATACAGCAACCCTAAATATCTCATAAGACAAAGTCTTACCCTCCACCAACACTCTTCCCCCTCCACTGCCTCAAGAAGAACCAGCAAGAAAGAAGATCCCTGCCAGGGCTGGGTCATGGCAAGGGTGAGCCTACTACTGTTATTCTGTTAAGACATAGTAAGTCCTTCTGATTGGGTACATCTGTGTCCACGAATTAGTGTTCCTCTCAGTCCTCATCAGAGAGGCATCTTTGTGCAGAAACCAGCTGCTAATATGGAGATTCACAACTGGCCAATGTTTAGAGTACACGTATCTGTAGAGAGCTCAGCCATAAACAAAACATCTGTATCACACAACTCTTTCGTTTTGAAACCTGGTCTCTTACTGCACTGTGGCAAGTCCCCAGCCCCATCTTAGCCCCATTAGGGCTAGGATTACAAAGGTGTGATGTCATCATTGGGTTTTAGAATGCTTTCTGGGATCAAGTGCAGGTCATCCTGCTTGAGAAGCAAGCACTTTACCAACTAAGCCATCTCCTCAGACCCCTTAACAACTATTTTATTTAAATCTGACACACTTCGTTAGTTACCTACAGCAGAGGAAAACTATACCCTCTCAAGCACTGGCTTTAACCAGAGCACGATAATTTCAGTTCCTTCAATTCTGCTCCATTGCAGGAAGATCAGCGTTTTCAGCTGGTAATAAAGAAAGACATAGACTTGATTAGGGAAGAAAAATGAATGTAACTGTAACTTTAATTTTTTTCAAATCCAATTTTTATTGATGGTTCTTAACCACTTTAACTCCCTTTAGCCCACAACTTACCAGAGGTAGTAGAAAAGAAAGGATTGGGGAAGGGAGTGGCAAGTGGATCTGTTTAGAAAGACTCATTGGAGCAACTCCCATCTGTGTTGTCTGGAAATTGACAGGTCAGTTCACAGGTTAGCAGAGGCAGCTTGATCCATTTGCAAACACTTCACAGAAATACTGAGTCAGCAACAGCGGCGGCATGACCTAGCAGGTATAGCCAGGCCTCAGCCTAGGCTGGAATCAGCAGGAGGGACTAGGAGGAATGCCAGGAGAAGTTCATGCCTCTTTCAGGGTAGTGAAGATCAGCCAAGACGAGAGACCCCCAAGCCTTACACAGCTAGCTCCATAATCAAGCCAAGCTCCTTGTCTGTCACTGTCCATTGTGTTCTATTTATACTTTCTCCAATCATCATGTGTCCTCCACACATCAGCACTTGTCTTGCCTCAGCACGTCTTATCTCAGCATATTCATCTATCTCAGCTGACATCACTCTGACAATTAGCCCAAGTCCACGGAAGCAGCAAGAAATCATAACATACCACCAGATTCTGTTTATTTTTTTTCTTTTTTTGTGCATTTCTCTCTATGGAGTCCCGACAAATGCAGTTCAACTACACAATGTAAGGCAGACCAATACATGTGTGTTGTTAGCAAAGAATTCCTTATCACTTGTCCTTTCGTGTGCTTGCATTAGCAGAACATCCTTTCACCTATGCCTACTTTAGCTAAATGTTCCTTCACAAGCCTGCCTTAGTCTTTCACCTGCGTCCACTTCAGGGAAACACCTTTATGTGTTTGCCCCAACAAAAAATATTCCAACACAACTGACTTTCCAAAGAATCCTTAAGTCTCCACTTCCTATAATTATTACAAAAATCCAAAATTGGGAAGAAATCTGTCAAAAAAAAAAAAAACAAAACCCCACATCCTCATCATGTTGAATTTCACATTCTGACTAATATGGCCTGTGATTAAAAGGGCCATCGTTTCATAGCAGGAAAATCTTGGCACTAAAAACATCATGATGTTGGGTACAGGGGGAAAGTGAATGAAGAGGTCAAACAGACCTGCAAAGGCCAAAAGAAAATGTGGAATTGATTTTTAAAAAGGCCTTTTACAATGTTTATTATTATTATCTTGGTGTGTGTGTGTGTGTGTGTGTGTGTGTGTGTGTATGTGTGTGTGTGTGTATGTGTGTGTATGTGTGTGTATGTGTGTGTATGTGTGTGTATGTTTGTGTATGTGTGTGTGTATACCTATGCCATGTATGTGTGTGTGTGTGTGTATGTGTGTGTGTGTGTACCTATGCCATGTATGTGTGTATACCCATGGAATTCTGAAGAGGGCATTGGAGGTCCTGGAAATGGAGTTACAGGCAGTAGTGAGGCACCCAACATGGGCACTGGAAGCCAAGCCCTGGTCCTCTGGAAAAGCAGCAAGTGCTCTTAACAATGAACCAACTATTTGGCCCAGAAATAGTCATCTTGAAGTAGACTTTTTTTTTTCTTTTTCAATGGTGAACAGATGTTATGGCAAATATAAACCTCAGTAACAACAAAATACCAAAAGCCGGTTTCTCTTTGTAACAGAAGAAAACAGTGGTTTTCCTTAATTTTTTTTCATGATGATATGAAACTATCATACCATAAAATCTTTTGAAAATTCCCACTTGTCTACATTTGAATTGTTTTATACACACTATGCAATTAAATGTTAAACTAGCGGAGTGCCATCTTTCTGAAGACCATACGACATCTGGATTGCTTCAAGTCAATAGACTGTCTAGGAATGTTAGGTAAGGCAAGCATTTGCCTACACGTGGGTAGGGGGACAAGCATACCTAGGGACTGTGTTCCAAAGCACTATATTGTTCTGCATTACTGTTCAATTTCTGTAGATTTAGGAGGCAAATAATGACAATCCTTTAAAATGATTCTCTCTTTTCAAAATGCTGTAGACAGATACATTGAAGAAACACATGAGGCTGGTACTGAAGGACTAGGGACACAGCCTAGAGAACAAGTTACAGTTACACTTAAAAGACACTTGTCAAGAGTCTGTCAAGTCTGACTCAGCCAGGGTCTTGCAGAGAAATGAAAGCAGGGGTTGTACTGCAGGAAGGATGAGTTAGTACCGCACAATTTCTCATCCGTCCACACTGGCAACCAATCTAACCCCGTATGCCCTGCTTTTCTCCGCTCTCCGTGAGCAAACACAGAGCTAGGCGTTCCGATGACCACGCCAATTGGTGAGTGCGCAGTAGAAATGACCTGTCCGCATCTAAATTCTCAGTCTTGTCCACCTACATATTTTAGCCTCCTAAATGTAGTTGCATATTCATTAGGGCATTTTGGGCTCAGTTTATCCCTTTCAAAAATTGGTGCGGATTACTTTGGCCCTTTAAGGTAGAAATGTGATCTTAGTATTAGCGATTTAGCATCTCTCTTGTTAAAATTTGAGTGCCGTGAACTAAAAGTACTGTGGAGCATTCTGGTTGGTGTGCAGTATCCCTAATGTTCACGGACATGGCGTCTGGGCACTAATCCCTTTCCCTTTCAGCAGTTGAGTAAGGAGTGGCTAGGGCAACAAAGAAGCCAGCAATTCCCTGTCTAAAGTAAGGGTGCACTCCAAAGTACACTGTTGCTCACTGAGTACAGAAATGTCACGCCCCCAGATCTCTGAGAAAAGCAGAAGGGTGCTAGTGGTGGTGCACCGTGTCAGAAACGCTGAGTCAAGTTGACAGCATAGAAAAACACAGCATGCTCACCCAGCTGCTTCAGTACTGGGACTGTAGCTGGCCCGGCTTTAGTAGATGTGGCCCCAGGCTGCAGTTTTTTGAGAACATGAGCTTCTAAGCACTGACTTGGAAATCCGATCATAGGGATTTTAAGTTAGATATTTTTAAAAATAGGTGTTTCAGTCGAGTCTAAGTGGTCCTCTTTCCATAGATGTGAGGCTCTCTGTCAAGCACAAGGACGTCTGCCTCCAACATCAAAGAGGAAACAGACTGCTCTCTGTTCCAGGCCAGGCCCAGGTCCTTCTGGGTAAGGGGCTGGCAGTAAGTCGTCAGTCAGTAAATAGTTTTGAATAAGTGAATGGGGATCTGATAGACAAATACCCTGACTGGAGATGATTTATAATGAAAACGTTGGAGATTAGGGACTTTCGAGGAATTAGAACAAATGAAACTGGCGTCTAGCCCAGCACCCTGCCCTTTGTTTCCTTTCTTGTTTAACATCCTCATTAAAAGCTTCAGTCACGGCAGATCTTCCTGGTTGCTGCCGCCGCGGAGAGCTCGTGGGCAGCACCCCGAGAGCGAACTTGAGCCTCAGGACTACAGGTAAGACCAACTTTTCTGCTGCAAGTGACCTGCCTGGTGAACTCGGGACACACAGAGGCAGAATTCCTCTAGGACCGGGCACTACCTGTGTTTACCGGGAGTCCCACACCCTCGGATCCCGGCCCGCAGCAGCTCTCTGCTCCCAGACCCCGTGGGAGAGAGACCTCACCGCCTGATCAGGTGGGCACTCCTGAGGCTGCAGAGCAGAAGAGACCACCAACACTGCCAACCCCTGCCCACATCCCTGGCCCAAGAGGAAACTGTATAAGGCCTCTGGGTTCCCGTGGGGGAGGGCCCAGGAGCGGCAGGACCCCTGCGCCTGAGACACCACCGGAACCTGAAGGAACAGACCAGATAAACAGTTCTCTGCACCCAAATCCCGTGGGAGGGAGAGCTAAACTTTCAGAGAGGCAGACATGCCTGGGAAACCAGAAGAGACTGCACTCTGCACACATTACTGATTCCAGAGGAAAACACCAAACGCCATCTGGAACCCTGGTGCACTGAAGCTCCCGGAAAGGGTGGCACAGATCTTCCTGGTTGCTGCCGCTACGGAGAGCTCAAAAGCAACACCCCACGAGCAAACTTGAGCCTCAGGACCACAGGTAAGACCAACTTTTCTGCTACAAGTGACCTGCCTGGTGAACTCAAGACACAGGCCCACAGGAACAGCTGAAGACCTGTAGAGAGGAAAAACTACACGCCCGAAAGCAGAACACTCTGTCCCCATAACTGACTGAAAGAGAGGAAAACAGGTCTACAGCACTCCTGACACACAGGCTTATAGGACAGTCTAGCCACTGTCAGAAATAGCAGAACAAAGTAACACTAGAGATAATCTGATGGCGAGAGGCAAGCGCAGGAACCCAAGCAACAGAAACCAAGACTACTTGGCATCATCGGAGCCCAATTCTCCCACCAAAACAAACATGGAATATCCATACACACCAGAAAAGCAAGATCTAGTTTCAAAATCATATTTGATCATGATGCTGGAGGACTTCAAGAAAGATGTGAAGAACTCCCTTAGGGAAACACAGGAAAACATTAATAAACAAGTAGAAGCCTACAGAGAGGAATCGCAAAAATCCCTGAAAGAATTCCAGGAAATCATAAATAAACAAGTAGAAGCCCATAGAGAGGAGTCACAAAAATCCCTGAAAGAATTCCAGGAAAACACAATCAAACAGTTGAAGGAATTAAAAATGGAAATAGAAGCAATCCAGAAAGAACACATGGAAACAACCCTGGATATAGAAAACCAAAAGAAGAGACAAGGAGCTGTAGATACAAGCTTCACCAACAGAATACAAGAGATGGAAGAGAGAATCTCAGGAGCAGAAGATTCCATAGAAATCATTGACTCAACTGTCAAAGATAATGTAAAGCAGAAAAAGCTACTGGTCCAAAACATACAGGAAATCCAGGACTCAGTGAGAAGATCAAACCTAAGGATAATAGGTATAGAAGAGAGTGAAGACTCCCAGCTCAAAGGACCAGTAAATATCTTCAACAAAATCATAGAAGAAAACTTCCCTAACCTAAAAAAAAAGATACCCATAGGCATACGAGAAGCCTACAGAACTCCAAATAGATTGGACCAGAAAAGAAACACCTCCTGTCACATAATAGTCAAAACACCAAACGCACAAAATAAAGAAAGAATAGTAAAAGCAGTAAGGGAAAAAGGTCAAGTAACATATAAAGGCAGACCTATCAGAATCACACCAGACTTTTCGCCAGAAACTATGAAGGCCAGAAGATCCTGGACTGATGTCATACAGACCCTAAGAGAACACAAATGCCAGCCCAGGTTACTGTATCCTGCAAAACTCTCAATTAACATAGATGGAGAAACCAAGATATTCCATGACAAAACCAAATTTACACAATATCTTTCTACAAATCCAGCACTACAAAGGATAATAAATGGTAAAGCCCAACATAAGGAGGCAAGCTATACCCTAGAAGAAGCAAGAAACTAATCGTCTTGGCAACAAAACAAAGAGAAGAAAAGCACACAAACATAACCTCACATCCAAATATGAATATAACAGGAAGCAATAATCACTATTCCTTAATATCTCTCAACATCAATGGCCTCAACTCCCCAATAAAAAGACATAGATTAACAAACTGGATACGCAACGAGGACCCTGCATTCTGCTGCCTACAGGAAACACACCTCAGAGACAAAGACAGATACTACCTCAGAGTGAAAGGCTGGAAAACAACTTTCCAAGCAAATGGTCAGAAGAAGCAAACTGGAGTAGCCATTCTAATATCAAATAAAATCAATTTTCAACTAAAAGTCATCAAAAAAGATAAGGAAGGACACTTCATATTCATCAAAGGAAAAATCCACCAAGATGAACTCTCAATCCTAAATATCTATGCCCCAAATACAAGGGCACCTACATACGTAAAAGAAACCTTACTAAAGCTCAAAACACACATTGCACCTCACACAATAATAGTAGTAGATTTCAACACCCCACTCTCATCAATGGACAGATCATGGAAACAGAAATTAAACAGAGACGTAGACAGACTAAGAGAAGTCATGAGCCAAATGGACTTAACAGATATTTATAGAACATTCTATCCTAAAGCAAAAGGATATACCTTCTTCTCACCTCCTCATGGTACTTTCTCCAAAATTGACCATATAATTGGTCAAAAAATGGGCCTCAACAGGTACAGAAAGATAGAAATAATCCCATGCGTGCTAACAGAACACCACGGCCTAAAACTGGTCTTCAATAACAATAAGGGAAGAATGCCCACATATACGTGGAAATTGAACAATGCTCTACTCAATGATAACCTGGTCAAGGAAGAAATAAAGAAAGAAATTAAAGACTTTTTAGAATTTAATGAAAATGAAGGTACAACATACCCAAACTTATGGGACACAATGAAAGCTGTGCTAAGAGGAAAACTCATAGCGCTGTGTGCCTGCAGAAAGAAACAGGAAAGAGCATATGTCAGCAGCTTGACAGCACACCTAAAAGCTCTAGAACAAAAAGAAGCAAATACACCCAGGAGGAGTAGAAGGCAGGAAATAATCAAACTCAGAGCTGAAATCAACCAAGTAGAAACAAAAAGGACCATAGAAAGAATCAACAGAACCAAAAGTTGGTTCTTTGAGAAAATCAACAAGATAGATAAACCCTTAGCCAGACTAACGAGAGGACCCAGAGAGTGTGTCCAAATTAACAAAATCAGAAATGAAAAGGGAGACATAACTACAGAATCAGAGGAAATTCAAAAAATCATCAGATCTTACTACAAAAGCCTATATTCAACAAAACTTGAAAATCTGCAGGAAATGGACAATTTCCTAGACAGATACCAGGTACCAAAGTTAAATCAGGAACAGATAAACCAGTTAAACAACCCCATAACTCCTAAGGAAATAGAAGCAGTCATTAAAGGTCTCCCAACCAAAAAGAGCCCAGGTTCAGACGGGTTTAGTGCAGAATTCTATCAGACCTTCATAGAAGACCTCATACCAATACTATCCAAACTATTCCACAAAATTGAAACAGATGGAGCACTATTGAATTCCTTCTATGAAGCCACAATTACTCTTATACCTAATAAACCACACAAAGACCCAACAAAGAAAGAGAACTTCAGACCAATTTCCCTTATGAATATCAACGCAAAAATACTCAATAAAATTCTGGCAAACCGAATCCAAGAGCACATCAAAACAATCATCCACCATGATCAAGTAGGCTTCATCCCAGGCATGCAGGGATGGTTTAATATACGGAAAACCATCAACGTGATCCATTATATAAACAAACTGAAAGAACAAAACCACATGATCATTTCATTAGAAGCTGAGAAAGCATTTGACAAAATTCAACACCCCTTCATGATAAAAGTCCTGGAAAGAATAGGAATTCAAGGCCCATACCTAAACATAGTAAAAGCCATATACAGCAAACCAGTTGCTAACATTAAACTAAATGGAGAGAAACTTGAAGCAATCACACTAAAATCAGGTGCTAGACAAGACTGCCCACTTTCTCCCTACTTATTCAATATAGTTCTTGAAGTTCTAGCCAGAGCAATCAGACAACAAAAGGAGGTCAAGGGGATACAGATCGGAAAAGAAGAAGTCAAAATATCACTATTTGCAGATGATATGATAGTATATTTAAGTGATCCCAAAAGTTCCACCAGAGAACTACTAAAGCTGATAAACAACTTCAGCAAAATGGCTGGGTATAAAATTAACTCAAATAGACCCTCGGATCCCGGCCCGCAGCAGCTCTCTGCTCCCAGACCCCGTGGGAGAGAGACCTCACCGCCTGATCAGGTGGGCACTCCTGAGGCTGCAGAGCGGAGGAGACCACCAACACTGCCAACCCCTGCCCACATCCCTGGCCCAAGAGGCAACTGTATAAGGCCTCTGGGTTCCCGTAGGGGAGGGCCCAGGAGCGGCAGGATCCCTGCGCCTGAGACACCGCCGGAACCTGAAGGAAACAGACCGGATAAACAGTTCTCTGCACCCAAATCCCGTGGGAGGGAGAGCTAAACCTTCAGAGAGGCAGACACGCCTGGGAAACCAGAAGAGACTGCACTCTGTGCACATCCAGACGCCAGAGGAAAACACCAAACGCCATCTGGAACCCTGGTGCACGGAGGCTCCCGGAAAGAGCGGCGCAGATCTTCCCAGTTGCTGCCGCTGCAGAGAGGACTTAGGCAGTACCCCACGAGCAAACTTGAGCCTTGGAACCACAGGTAGGACCAACTTTTCCCCTGCAAGAAAGCTGCCTGGTGAACTCAAGACACAGGCCCACAGGAACAGCTGAAGACCTGTAGAGAGGAAAAACTACACGCCCGAAAGCAGAACACTCTGTCCCCATAACTGGCTGAAAGAAAACAGGAAAACAGGTCTACAGCACTCCTGACACACAGGCTTATAGGACAGTCTAGCCACGGTCAGAAATAGCAGAACAAAGTAACACTAGAGATAATCTGATGGCGAGAGGCAAGCGCAGGAACCCAAGCAACAGAAACGAAGACTACATGGCATCATCGGAGCCCAATTCTCCCACCAAAGCAAACACGGAATATCCAAACACACCAGAAAAGCAAGACCTAGTTTCAAAATCATATTTGATCATGATGCTGGAGGACTTCAAGAAAGACATAAAGAACTCCCTTAGAGAACAAGTAGAAGCCTACAGAGAGGAATTGCAAAAATCCCTGAAAGAATTCCAGGAAAACACAATCAAACAGTTGAAGGAATTAAAAATGGAAATAGAAGCAATCAAGAAAGAACACATGGAAACAACCCTGGACATAGAAAATCAAAAGAAAAGACAAGGAGCTGTAGATACAAGCTTCACCAACAGAATACAAGAGATGGAAGAGAGAATCTCGGGAGCAGAAGATTCCATAGAAATCATTGACTCAACTGTCAAAGATAATGTAAAGCAGAAAAAGCTACTGGTCCAAAACATACAGGAAATCCAGGACTCAATGAGAAGATCAAACCTAAGGATAATAGGTATAGAAGAGAGTGAAGACTCCCAGCTCAAAGGACCAGTAAATATCTTCAACAAAATCATAGAAGAAAACTTCCCTAACCTAAAAAAAGAGATACCCATAGGCATACAAGAAGCCTACAGAACTCCAAATAGATTGGACCAGAAAAGAAACACCTCCCGTCACATAATAGTCAAAACACCAAACGCACAAAATAAAGAAAGAATAGTAAAAGCAGTAAGGGAAAAAGGTCAAGTAACGTATAAAGGCAGACCTATCAGAATCACACCAGACTTTTCGCCAGAAACTATGAAGGCCAGAAGATCCTGGACTGATGTCATACAGACCCTAAGAGAACACAAATGCCAGCCCAGGTTACTGTATCCTGCAAAACTCTCAATTAACATAGATGGAGAAACCAAGATATTCCATGACAAAACCAAATTTACACAATATCTTTCTACAAATCCAGCACTACAAAGGATAATAAAGGGTAAAGTCCAACATAAGGAGGCAAGCTATACCCTAGAAGAAGCAAGAAACTAATCGTCTTGGCAACAAAACAAAGAGAATGAAAGCACACAAACATAACCTCACATCCAAATATGAATATAACAGGAAGCAATAATCACTATTCCTTAATATCTCTCAATATCAATGGCCTCAACTCCCCAATAAAAAGACATAGATTAACAAACTGGATACGCAATGAGGACCCTGCATTCTGCTGCCTACAGGAAACACGCCTCAGAGACAAAGACAGACACTACCTCAGAGTGAAAGGCTGGAAAACAATTTTCCAAGCAAATGGTCAGAAGAAGCAAGCTGGAGTAGCCATTCTAATATCAAATAAAATCAATTTTCAATTAAAAGTCATCAAAAAAGATAAGGAAGGACACTTCATATTCATCAAAGGAAAAATCCACCAAGATGAACTCTCAATCCTCATCTTCAATTGGTTTATATACAAGTGTGCAATTTCTAGGCTTGAAAGTAAAATGATGCTATCTGGTGCTGGATAGAGGAGCCTTATTTTTTATTATGGCAGCTTGCTATTTTTGTAATATGGTGATTTGGTTGAACACATTAAAGTACAGTAGTAACTGATCTCCCCCTCTTCCTGGATGAGTGAGGAGATGATTAAATGTTGATGTCAGCATCCATGAGTATATTCAGATGAGCTTCTGCTTCTGTTGAAAAGGATGCTGTGTTTGATTGTGGTCCGAAGCTTTGAAGCACTACTTGGCATCTCCTTCCTTGGACATAACAGATTTGATAGCTTGTTGGTACGGTGAGGTCCAGCTTGTCTCCACTAGGTCATCTTCATGTGAATCCGGTGGTTATATGGTTTTGTTCTAGGGATATTTCATTTTTTTAATAACGGTTTTAGCTGACATTCATGGAGAGAATGAATCCTTAGAAGTGTGCCACTAGTGAAAGGAAATCCTGTCTAGAGTATGTTTCTTTACAAAGCTGTGTCACACCATCCTTTGGGCCCTCTGCTGGAAAAGTAGAATCAAGTCTCAAATAATGCCTTTTAAATTGTATCCTCTAGTATTATAGATGTAGGACAGTACTGTATCATACCTCTGTGGATGTAAAATAGCTTGTACCTGCTTTATGATACGTAGTAGTGACCGTGCTTTATCAGAGCTGTTTTTAATGATGTTGCTCAGAATGTTTTCTTTCCAGATGATGATTGAGAAGCTAATTAAAAAAAAAATGGTGCCAGGTACCACAAGAGTAACAGAACTGTGCTGTTTTCTCGGGTTTTGTTTTTTTACTTTTTTTTTTTTAATGAAGTGTGCTGGATGTCTCTACAGTTTTGTTCAGATGACTGCAGAACCTGGAAAAGCTGTTGCTGCTGTTGATGCATAACACACTGCTATTATTGGTCTTTTTATATAAATATAAATATATATATACAGATATATAATTTGAATTTTTTTGAAACTTTACCTGTGCTGTCAACTTTCGAAAAAAGTATCCCCGTTTACTGTGTTGAGTTGGCACTGTACAGAAATTAACAGCCATATTGGTCTAGAAATGTTGAACTTAAGTTTTTTCCATTTGTACAGGGGTAACACACTGTATTAAATATGTAAGGTCTTATATACGTGGGTTTGATTACAAAAACTAATAAAGTATTCTCTAAATAAAAAAAAAAGAAATTATGCATGAATAAAACTCAACCCCCTTATGCTTCTCTATGTCCTTTGGAAAAATTATAAACATGGATAGGGTAGCTATGATACATTACCTTAAGGTCTGAGAAGGGTGAATACTATTAGGTACTGTCACCAGTACCTAAGTCTGATCTGTCCCAATAAACTGTCATGGCAACAGTCAAAAAAAAAATTAACTCAAATAAATCAGTAGCCTTCCTCTACACAAAAGAGAAACAAGCCGAGAAAGAAATTAGGGAAACGACACCCTTCATAATAGACCCAAATAATATAAAGTACCTTGGTGTGACTTTAACCAAGCAAGTAAAAGATTTGTACAATAAGAACTTCAAGACACTGAAGAAAGAAATTGAAGAAGACCTCAGAAGATGGAAAGATCTCCCATGCTCATGGATTGGCAGGATTAATATAGTAAAAATGGCCATTTTACCAAAAGCAATCTACAGATTCAATGCAATCCCCATCAAAATACCAATCCAATTCTTCAAAGAGTTAGACAGAACAATTTGCAAATTCATCTGGAATAACAAAAAACCCAGGATAGCTAAAACTATCCTCAAAAATAAAAGGACTTCAGGGGGAATCACTATCCCTGAACTCAAGCAGTATTACAGAGCAATAGTGATAAAAACTGCATGGTATTGGTACAGAGACAGACAGATAGACCAATGGAATAGAATTGAAGACCCAGAAATGTACCCACACACCTATGGGCACTTGATTTTTGACAAAGGAGCCAAAACCATCCAATGGAAAAAAGATAGCATTTTTAGCAAATGGTGCTGGTTCAACTGGAGGTCAACATGTAGAAGAATGCAGATCGATCCATGTTTATCACCCTGTACAAAGCTTAAGTCCAAGTGGATCAAGGACCTCCACATCAAACCAGACACACTCAAACTAATAGAAGAAAAACTAGAGAAGCATCTGGAACACATGGGCACTGGAAAAAATTTCCTGAACAAAACACCAATGGCTTATGCTCTAAGATCAAGAATCGACAAATGGGATCTCATAAAACTGCAAAGCTTCTGTAAGGCAAAGGACACTGTGGTTAGGACAAAACGGCAACCAACAGATTGGGAAAAGATCTTTACCAATCCTACAACAGATAGAGGCCTTATATCCAAAATATACAAAGAACTCAAGAAGTTAGACCGCAGGGAGACAAATAACCCTATTAAAAATGGGGCTCAGAGCTAAACAAAGAATTCACAGCTGAGGAATGCCGAATGGCTGAGAAACACCTAAAGAAATGTTCAACATCTTTAGTCATAAGGGAAATGCAAATCAAAACAACCCTGAGATTTCACCTCACACCAGTGAGAATGGCTAAGATCAAAAACTCAGGTGACAGCAGATGCTGGCGAGGATGCGGAGAAAGAGGAACACTCCTCCATTGTTGGTGGGGTTGCAGACTGATACAACCATTCTGGAAATCAGTCTGGAGGTTCCTCAGAAAATTGGACATTGAACTGCCTGAGGATCCAGCTATACCTCTCTTGGGCATATACCCAAAAGATGCCCCAACATATAAAAAAGACACGTGCTCCACTATGTTCATCGCAGCCTTATTTATAATAGCCAGAAGCTGGAAAGAACCCAGATGCCCTTCAACAGAGGAATGGATACAGAAAATGTGGTACACCTACACAATGGAATATTACTCAGCTATCAAAAACAATGACTTTATGAAATTCGTAGGCAAATGGTTGGAACTGGAAAATATCATCCTGAGTGAGCTAACCCAATCAGAGAAAGAAACACATGGTATGCACTCATTGATAAGTGGCTATTAGCCCAAATGCTTGAATTACCCTAGATGCCTAGAGCAAATGAAACTCAAGACGGATGATCAAAATGTGAATGCTTCACTCCTTCTTTAAAAGGGGAACAAGAATACCCTTGGCAGGGAAGGGAGAGGCAAAGATTAAAACAGAGACTGAAGGAACACCTTCAGAGCCTGCCCCACAGGTGGCCCATACATATACAGCCACCCAATTAGACAAGATGGATGAAGCAAAGAAGTGCAGACCGACAGGAGCCGGATGTAGATCGCTCCTGAGAGACACAGCCAGAATACAGCAAATACAGAGGCGAATGCCAGCAGCAAACCACTGAACTGAGAATAGGACCCCCGTTGAAGGAATCAGAGAAAGAACTGGAAGAGCTTGAAGGGGCTCGAGACCCCATAGGTACAACAATACCAAGCAACCAGAGCTTCCAGGGACTAAGCCACTACCTAAAGACTATACATGGACTGACCTTGGACTCTGACCTCATAGGTAGCAATGAATATCCTAGTAAGAGCACCAGTGGAAGGGGAAGCCATGGGTCCTGCTAAGACTGAACCCCCAGTGAACTAGACTCTTGGGGGGAGGGCAGCAATGGGGGGAGGGTGGGGAGGGGAACACCCATAAGGAAGGGGAGGGGGGAGGGGGATGTTTGCCCGGAAACCGGGAAAGGGAATAACACTCGAAATGTATATAAGAAATACTCAAGTTAATAAAAAAAAAAAAAAAAAAAAAAAAAAAAAAGCTTCAGTCACTCAACACCCGTAAGCAGACAGTTATGGGTGCTGAAATATACGATGCTGCGAAGAATCTGAATGTTTAGGCCATTTACAAATTAATAAGTTACTAGGTTAAATTATTAGGTTACCTAGAGGTTACCTAGAGATATAGGTGTGAATTAATCATCAATGGGAAATGGATACAATTATTAATGAAAATGCAAAATTGGGGGGGCGGGGTGTGATCACTTTTCCCATCAGCATTTCATGTTCTAAGCCACGTGACCTACACTAATTAGGGCCTCTGTGTCACAGGAAGTAAATGCCGCCACTTTTTTTTTTTTAGAGATGATGTTGAACATAAAGAATAAATTATCAAGGCTACAGTTAGTTATGTCTGAATAATGTGTATTAGACCATTTGTCCTGAACACAGAACTATCCACATTTGATATTTAGGTTCTTCTTTCTTGGCTCTCTTCTCTGTAATTTGTTCTTTAAGATTTAACCCGGGGTTGGGGATTTAGCTCAGCGGTAGAGCGCTTGCCTAGAGAGCGCAAGGCCCTGGGTTCGGTCCCCAGCTCCGAAAAAAAGAAAAAGAAAAAAAAAAAAAGATTTAACCCGAGTAGTGCACCCACTTCACTCATATATTATTTTTTATTTTACTGATACTGAATCATAAATTTACTTTAAAGCAATGCTTTGGTGTATGGATAATTCTACCATTTATTAAAGATTAAAATGCATATTAATGAGATGGATGTGATTATTTTTACACAGAGATTTAAATCTTGGCTGAATATTTAATACTGTGGAACATGGTATTTTTTATTACCTCTGCATTTTTCATAATTGACTTGCTCTGTGTTTTTTAATAAATTTTTTCATGCAGTATATTCTGATCACTATTTTCTCTCCCACAATTCCTTGCAGATCCTCCCTACCTCCCCAGCCTCCCAACTCCATGCCTACTTTGCCCCTTAAGAAAAATTACAAGTACAAGTAAATAAATGTTAAAAACCAAAAACAGAAGAAAACTAAGGAAAAACACAAGAAACATATACACATGCAGACACACACACACACACATAAAAACACAAAATCATATACCATAATATACAAGCAAAAGCCCAGCAAGGTGAAAAAAATGTTCAAACGAAACACTGGGAGGCAAAGATCTTTAAAAACATTCTTGAGTTCAATTCATGTTGGTCATCTACTGCTGGGGCATAAGGCCTACCCATAAATGTGGTTTATACCCAGTGAGACTCTTGGAGAAAACTTATTTTTTCCTTTGTAGGTGATTGACAGTTGGAGACAGCTAGGTTAGGAACGGGGGCTCATGTCCATGTCCCCTCTTAGCCCTGGGACTACATCTGACTTGAAACTGAACAGGTCCTGCGCATTCTGACACAGTCTCTATGAGTCCCTATGAGTGTCAGTCAGTACTATTGTATCTGGAAGGCCTTCTTTCCTTGGCGTCTCCCATCCTACCAGACTCTTACTATCTTTCCACGTCCTCCTCTGCAGAGCTCCCTAAGCCTTGAAGGAAGAATTTGATGAAGATAGACCATTAGGATACAATGTTCTAAGGTGTCTCACTCTCCACATTGCCCAGTTGTGAGTCTCTGTGTGTCTTCCCATCTGCTGTGGGAGGAAACTTCTCCGAGGATGGCTGAACTAGTCCCTCTAGGTATAGCAGAATGTAATTGGGGGACATTTTAATCCTACGCTCCTTTATCAGAACAATATTGTTTGCTTTTCCTTTACGTTGTTCTTCTAATCAGCCTCAGGTTGTTGGCCACATGAACAGTGTCAGACATAGGCTCCATTTCATGTAGCAAGCCTTAAGTCCTATCAGAAAGTGATTGGTTACTCCTAACAACATCACTCTTGGACCGTCGTATCTTATAGACGTAGTGTGTGTGTGTGTGTGTGTGTGTGTGTGTGTGTGTGTGTGTGTTCCCATATGAAGTTATCTTTTCAAGATCTATGAAGAGTTATGTAGGTGACTGCATTGAGTTTTAGATTCCAGATTGCTTTTGGTAGGGTAGCCATTTTCACAACAGTGATCCTAGCAACCCATGAGTAGGGGAGATCTTTCTATATTCAAATATTGCTTCAAATTCTCTCTTCAGAGAGAGCGGGACGTCTCCCTAAGAGTCTGATCCTTTGTGGTGTTGACCAGCCCGGACCGAATTTAAAATGGGTGATGTTGAAAAAGGCAAGAAGATTTTTGTTCAAAAGTGTGCCCAGTGCCACACTGTGGAAAAAGGAGGCAAGCATAAGACTGGACCAAACCTCCATGGTCTGTTTGGGCGGAAGACAGGCCAGGCTGCTGGATTCTCTTACACAGATGCCAACAAGAACAAAGGTATCACCTGGGGAGAGGATACCCTGATGGAGTATTTGGAAAATCCCAAAAAGTACATCCCTGGAACAAAAATGATCTTCGCTGGAATTAAGAAGAAGGGAGAAAGGGCAGACCTAATAGCTTATCTTAAAAAGGCTACTAATGAATAATTCCACTGCCTTATTTATTACAAAACAAATGTCTCATGGCTTTTAATGTATACCATAATTTAATTCATACACCAAATTCAGATCATGAATGGCTAACAATGTTTTTGTTGGACAGCCCCGATTTAAGTAAAATTGACTTGTCATAAAGTGGATATGATCTTTTTTAAAGTAACACTTCCAATTGAATACATGTTATCACTGCTTTCCCTTTCTCAAGATAAGATTGGACTTAATTAGTAATATTTTCCTTTCCATAAATATGAGGGTGTTGCCTCAAACCTATTGAATGGTTTTATACTTAGATTTATATAACTGGGTATATGAATATGTTCAAATCCTGGGAAAATTCTGTCACTGTCTCAGAAACAAGAAGACTCACCCGTGCTTCAGTGTGTGTAAACTGGCCTCTGACAGGCAATGCTAAACACCAGGACGGAACTATTCTTGACAGTGCTGTTTTAATTAGAATTCCCTACATCAATGATGCTGCCTTTCACCACTGAAAGGCATTTACTGTGGTTTATGTATGATATCAAATAAAGAGTATTTAACACTTCTTTATAGTTGATCTACAAGTTAAAATGCTTTTAAGAACAAGTTAGGCCTTTTAAATCTTCTCTTATCTAAGACTAAGCTGTAATTCAGAATTGTCCTTAAATGCCCATTCGGAAAGTCATAACTGGAATTTCTGTTCATGCCTGATTGGGAGTGGTACTCTTTTCTAACTTACTAGATGGAAAGATGAAAATAAAGGAGATAATTTGTAAGTTATCAACAGTCAGAAGATAATTAAATCAATCACAAATCATGATCTTTTGATTGTGCTTTAAAAAAAAATTCTCTCTTCAATGTCTCAAAATTGTTTCTTATATAAGTCTTTCACGTGGTTAAAGTTACCCTAAGCTATCTTAATTTTTATGAGGCTATTGTGAAAGTTGATGTTTTCCGGTTTCTTTCTCAGTCTATTTTTCATTCATCTATCAGAGCACATACTTTTATTAGGCACCTTAATCACAAGTACAATGACAAACCCAGCAAAATGTCCCCTGATGTCACTGGGTTCTCTGTCTACTTTTCAAAAATATGTACTTTGTCAGAGAGCCTTGTCAACCATGAAAAACATAACACAAGGGGGAGAGAATGGGAATACAAGACAAAGGGTTCCAGTTTTTAATAATGCAGTGGGAGAAGGCTCACTGACGGGGACTAGAGTCTTAGAAGGTGAGCCTGTTAACCATGTAGTCAGCCAGAGGACGAATACATCAGGAAGATGGGACAGATTTGTAGAGGCACAAATTCATCTGCTATATGTTGATGATATATGGAAGTAAGCAGGAGGCTGCACAGAGATGGTTTAAGAAGAGTTCTACGAATAGATCAGGAGCTGGAGGTCAGTGATGGTTGAATGGCCTGTATGGTCCTGATGATCCACTGCATGAACTTGAGCTTTGACTCTAAGCAGTGTCTACAGCTGTTAGAGACTACAGCACTTGTTCTGAGTTACAATCAAAGAGTTCTCAATCTCTTTCTGAGCAACAGGGTTCGTATGCTCCCTAACCACTGAGCTTCACATTCTTCTCCAGGCACCAGATGGGTTAAAGCTTAACCCAGAAGAATCAAGTCATCAGCAGCATGCAGATTCCTTTCTACAATGTGAAGGGTGCTGATAACACATTAAAAAATGAGAACAAATGCTTGAATTACCCTAGATGTACAGAACACATGAAACTCAAGAAGGATGACCAAAATGCGAATGCTTCACTCCTTCTTTAAAAGAGGAACAAGAATACCCTTGGCAGGGAAGGGAGAGGCAAAGTTTAGAACAGAGGCAGAAGGAACACCCATTCAGAGCCTGCCCCACATGTGGCCCATACATATACAGCCACCCAATTAGACAAGATGGATGAAGCAAAGAAGTGCAGACCGACAGGAGCCGGATGTAGATCTCTCCTGAGAGACACAGCCAGAATACAGCAAATACAGAGGCAAATGCCAGCTTCAATCCACTGAACTGAGATCGGGACCCCTATTAAAGGAATCAGAGAAAGAACTGGAAGAGCTTGAAGGGGCTCGAGACCCCTTATGAACAACAATGCCAACCAACCAGAGCTTCCAGGGATAAGCCACTACCCAAAGACTATACATTAAGTGACCCTGGCCTCCGACCTCATAGGTAGCAATGAATATCCTAGTAAGAGCACCAGTGGAAGGGGAAGCCCTGGGTCCTGCTAAGACTGAACCCCCAGTGAACTAGACTGTTGGGGGGAGGGCGGCAATGGGGGGAGGATGGGGAGGGGAACACCCATATAGAAGGGGAGGGGGAGGGGTTAGGGGGATATTGGCCTGGAAACCAGGAAGGGGAATAATAATCAAAATGTAAATAAGAAATATTCAAGTTAATAAAGATAAAAAATAAAAATAAAGAAATGAGAACAAAGCAACTTCCTCTTGGAGTAGTTTGACCAAAAGCGAGCCTGATTAGAATTCTCCTTCCCATCCCTCTGTCTTCTGTCTGACCCTAACAAAGGGATTCGCTCTGTATTTACAGTATGGGAGAGCGGGTGGAGATTGCCTTATTACAGAAATCTTCAACAGTTTTATACGAGAAGTTATTCTGCTGACAACCCCAAAGTCAAAGTGACGGTTAGCAGGAAGGCGTGCCTGGTCAAGTATTTAAAATGAGATATCCAGGAGTCTCAGAGGGGGACATGATGAAGGTATTTCTTGGTCTCTCTTGCTCAACAAGCCGTTGGCCACTATCAATTTTCCAGCGCAGCTCCTCCAGTTAATGCAATTTCAAGGTTATATGTTTCTGAACATAGAAAGTTTGATCGTTTCCTATCACTTGATACGCTCTTCATGACTAAAACATGATACTTCAGACTGAGAAGCTTAAACTGGAAAAGAATAAAGTATTTTGGAGGGTAAAAGGCCAAGATGAAGAAGTTAGCGCGTTTGGCTTCTTCTGAGGCTTTTCCCACTGTGGCTGATCTCACAAATCCTGCGTCTTTGTGTTCAAGTCTCTTCTAATAATTATGTCTTAAGCTATCCCGAATCAGAGATTCCTGCGATGACTTTGCTTTGACTTAGTTGCCATGTTAACAGCCAGGTTAATGCAACTTCGCTGTGACAAATAGCAAATCAGCAAATAGAAAATCAACTTAAGGGGGGAAGATTTCATTAGGCTCCTATGACTTCAGAGGTGACAGCCATTGTCAGATGACCTCATTGTTTTGAGCCTGCGGTGAAGCAGCCAGGCCATCACGGTGAAAGGATGGACAAGGGCTGCTCAACTTATAGCAGCTGGAAAGCAGATAGCAAGGCAAGAAGAGACCAGGGATATGATACATTCCAAAAGCATGCGATCGGTGACATTATGTCCTCCAACCAGGCCCCACTCCCATCCTCCTCAATAATGGCATCAAGTTATAAATCTGTTATTGAATTAATCCATTGGTTAGATTGGAAACATTCGGCATGCTTTGGTTGTCTTTAATTCATAAAACACCAACTACTTCTAAGTGATTGTTATCCACAAACTGGGAACCAGACCTTCAGCGTCACAAACCTTTAGGACGACATTTCACATCCAATCTGCACAAGCGACATATCCTGTTCATATAAAGACTTAACAATTTGATTCTAGACAGAGTATGCCACTTAAGAATGGAAACTTAGGTAGTGAAATTATGTGTTTTAGAAGGAAACCATTGTGTGATGAACTTCAAGTTTCCCATAGCGAAATGGCTGGATAAGAAGAGACTGGGTTCTTCACGACCCAGATGCATTGATTCCTGAACTATGTGGCTTGAGCACACTTCATAGCCTTCCACCACATTATAGCCCAAATCTCTTTTTCGTACATTAAACTTGTCATAGCACTTTAAAAAAAATAATAATAATAAACCAGATTTTAGCCTCCTCCAAAAGCCCAGAAATGCAAATACTGCCAAAGGTTCATTAACTAAAACATATTTATGTTGGAGCTTACAGTCTCTGCGGCATTTCTATCCTCAGTCCAATTAAGTAAGTCCGCATTTGTACTTCACAAAGCTTTTGAGACGTAGAATCCTAATTTGCACAGATTAATTTTGCGTTAATAAAAAGTTTTAATTCGTCTCATAAAGTTAATTGCTAGTCTGTTCACGGAAGTTTTACCAGTCTCTGATGAGAACACAGCATTGAGTTCGCACGACTTTTTCAGAAAACGTAAAAATGTAATTTAATGTGCTAATGATTTATCCAATCGATTAAAAGCCAGATGTTACTGTATACTATATTAAACTGAAATAGTTACTGGTTCTTAGTTCAGGGCTGTTTTGTACAGCCAGCAGTTTCCGTTTAAACAAACCATAAAACTTAAGGAAAAACTTTCTCCTGCTGGAGATTTAGTGAACTAATTTTTTGACTCAAGCATCAGAAAATGTGAGGGGTTCTTCGCTTGATTTTAGAACTAGATATGGGCACCACACCCACAAATGCCGGTGTCATTTCTCACTTCTGACGTCCAGCTCTGCTTTGTCTTCAGTAGGACCACGGTTTTCTTTTATCCCAAAGTGGGGTTGGAAAGGATATCTTGATACAAGAAATATGACAGCAGAGTTTTTAGGACTCTACAAAAACAGAAAAGAGAGGCGCACATAGAGAAGAATAAATGTGACACGGTTTTCATGTCTGTAGATGGTTGTTCACATCAGCCAGAATGAAAAATAGATGGACAGAATCACATCCTGCGGTATGGAAAGGTGACACATTAAGTTTCGGCCATGTCTTACTGGAGGTGTCTCAGGATAATCTGAGGTCCCTCTAGACTTCAGCAAGGGGGTTAGCGATAACGGCGTCTTCCATTAACAGACAAATGAAGATCTACTACATCACAATAACACGAAGCCCTTTTCTTTCTTTCTTTTTCCAACTTAAATGTGTTTTATTTGCTTCCCACTAACAAATCTTTATTTCATTCATGAGAGCAGTAAATCATCCACACTCACCTTCCTCGCCCTGTAACTCAGAAGGAAAAACCCAAAAAAGATTATTAAAGAAAAATGTAGGAATTGACATCCCCTAAATTTTTAAAAGAATATGTTTAAGGTTGAAAAATGTTTTCAGTTTGTAATTCCTAGTAGGCAAACATTATCTGAACGAACACTCTAACGGCAAACCACTGTAAAATGCCTCAGCCGCATATGATGCAGAGGGTAGGGATTATCTTGGAAGCGCCCCAGCTCTCCGGTGACGTCAGAGGCACACTGGTTTGTATTATTGCCACATCCAGTCAGTGAGCTAAGCTGTTCTTCATTCAGCAAAGGCTTTGACATTATGATCAACCTCCAAACTTGGCTGACAATTTAGTGATGAGATTCATAACCTTTGGGTTGTTCTGATGTTTTGACATATTTGATGGGTTCTGGGCCACATCCTGGAAAGCCACCAGGACTTCTGGATCCTGCATGACTGCAAGAACCACTGGATCACTGAGGATCTCCTTGAGTCCAGGCATTCCTGCCATTCCTGGCATGGCCCCTCCCATTCCGGGTATTCCTCCAGGAAAATTACCAGGCATTCCCCCAGGAAAACCTCCTGGAAAAGAGCCATACTGAGATCCAGATTGTCTCCTGGCTTCTTCTTCCCTTTGGGCTTTTTCATGCTCTTCTCGAGCCTTCTTCACCCTTTCTATTCGTTCTTTTATCTCTCGCTCTCCACGTTTTTGCTCATATTTTCTCCGATGTTCAGCAATCTTTTGAGCCCGAGGTTGGACTTCTCTCTCAGCATTGCACTGGCATCCTCGTCTTAATCCAGTTTAAAGGAAGGACGAGATCGCGAGCTGCTTTTTCCCAGTGACCCAGGAGTCTGTGTGCTTTCCCTCTCCATTTGTATGGCTGAGCTGAATCCGGGTTTATTTCAATAGCTCTGTCACAGTCTCGGATGGCAGCATTTGGCTTCTGTAATTTGACGAAAACACTGGCTCTCTTGGCATACAGAATGGCCAAGCGAGGGTTTAGCTTGATGGCGTCTGTGAACAAGTCAATGGCTTCCTGGAGCTCACCATCAATTAGAGCGTCGATGGCAGCCCCCTTGTTTTCATTTGCTTCATCCATCATCTCCTCAGTTATCTCTGCATTTTCATCTCCCATTTCCTGAGGGGCAGCAGTGTCTGGTTCAATTACACCTTCATTGTCAATTTCTAGATCGCTCTCCTCACTCGATGGCTCCTCTGTCTTGATGTTGTCCTCTGTCATCTCATCTCTTTTTTTCTTCCTTAGTATTTTCTTCTGACTTAGCTCTAGATGGTACTTTACCCCCATGCTCTCCACCCACTCCCTCAGGAAGTACATTTCCTCGGTGTGCAGGACGCTTGGGTCCTGCCTATACATCTTCACCAAGGCCTGAAGCTCGCTCCCTTTGCGGGGATCCACAGTGGAGAGGCTGGAAGCTTCAGGTGGTGGGTGGCTGCGGAGGACCGATGCCAAGCCCAGGAGCAGCCCAATGTGACCAAGTAGAAGGGGAGCCCTTTTCTTCATAGGACAGCACATGAGAGAAAGCTCTAGAGTCAAATAAACCCATTGCAATTATTTGGAACCTCAAGGGATCCCTGAGTGTCCCTAACTATACCAACAATAGCAATGGTATAGTCACAAGAGCAATGACTGATCTACTTTGAAATATGTGCTACTGTTTGAAAGTGAATGTTTCCTTTTAGATTTGATACATCATAGCATGGCCATGCATAGCAAGCAAACAAAGGAGATTGTTTATTCAATGTGTGAGTGTTACTAGGACTCAAACCCTTTTCCTATCGTTCAGCTACACTCTTGGCTCTTCGATTCCAGATAAACAAAGAATTGTTTTACTATATAATTATTGCTAATCTGAAATAAAAATTGAGTAGAAAATTTTGTGGTTTTCTAACAATCCTAATGACATTAAGATCATTCAATGGGTCAAACAATGTTAATCAAGCAATAATGTAATCCATTATTTGTTTGTACTAAGAAATTAAAAATAATTAAAAGCATCAATGGCATATATCATAAATATTTCATTTCCAAGTTGTAACAGAATTACTGCAATTTAGCTGTTTTTTCAAAATAGCTGTAAAGTCTTTGTCAGGAAAAACAAAAACATACATTAAGCTTTTTGAAATTTAGATTATCAGCACTGACTAAATCTCTCCTTGACCTTTGGAACACACTTAAACAATATTGCAATTACATTCTCAGGAAGGCCGCCTGCTTACCAGTTAAGACAGTTGATAACGGCCTAAGTAGACAGTGTCAGTGTTGATCGCATGTATGTCGCAGTCACAGTTGACAGTATTAGCGATCATAAAGAGCACTGGTACAGAAATCCTGACACCTCTCTGACAATTTAAAAAGTCACATTTTAACGACTAATTTCACACATTTGCAGTGTAACCCGAAGATCAACAAATGCCCCGGAACTGTTTACTTTACCAACGAGAGGAGACCATTGACATAAATGCTTCCTTTTTTAGATTTAGCCTATTTTCTGTTTATTTTCTTTGTGAATAATTTAACATTTGAGTGTTTATGTACTTGTGTATTGATAAATACATTGCAACATAGCAATCGGTTAGCAGCAGTTCAAGACAAATATTTGTGAAAGGGTAAACTTGTATACTAACAATGGACTAGCCAAAGGGAGGGCTGTCTTTGCAAGGGTTAGTTACTAAGTTCTTTGAGAGAATTACTAACTACTTTGCCCATCCATTCTGAAGTTAACTACAATGGCTAGTGCATAAGAGCCATAGACTGTATGCTTTTTAACTACACTACTAAAACATGGCTCTTACCTGTTTTCTGAGCCTTCCATGCATATATGGAGTGCATTTCTATAATATCTACTTCCCCTATCATCCCTCAAATACATGATTTTTAAAGGCTGTAAATCTATACTCCTGTGATTCCTCTTTAAGGGGTCAGAAATAAAAATACTAAATATAATATAACAAATATTAAGACAAAACTGAGAATTAAATAAAGTTATTTGTAAGGGATCTTGTCATTTTCTTTACTGATTTTCAGTACTGAGGGACATAACAGGCACTTGGCAAGACATAATGCCCTTGTTCACTTGTTATTAGAAAATTAGAAGAAAAAACACCTGAAATATTGTGAAATATGTTTATATCAAACTTAATCACAGTAGTGTCAATTATAGAGTCAAAAAAAAAAGTACAAACAAGTTTCACTTCCTGCTTTGTAAGAGCCAGGATCTTTTCTTAACATTTTATTCTTACCTCTAGTCTATTTCAGAATACCAAGGCTGAGACCACTAGTGGCCTAGAGAGGTCCAATATTGTCCCTATGACCACATTAACTAGAGCAGGAACAGGGTTAGATTCCAAGTAATTTGGCTCTAGAACAAAACTCTTGGTTATAATGAAAATGTTGAGGGCATTAATTTACAAGCAGACTCAGGGGACTCTAGAAACTATTATATCTACCATCTGCATGTTACTCATTCCAAGTTTGAACTAAATGTACCCTTTCTGATGCTTTTTAGTTTAACCACGTCACCTACATACAGATGAAACAAGAAGTGTGTTTTCTAAAGAATCCTAGAGAAAATTAAGACTATGAAGAGTAAAATAAGAGAAAATCAAAATAATATTTTGATTGGAGTAGAAGAAATAACCAATTGCTAACTGAATGTTTTATTTCATATCTGACAGCATTAATATGTGACAGTGGGGAAAATGTCCTATATCTATAAAAAAAAAGACACACACATGCATACATTTGTATTTAAATATTTATAATCTTACAACCCGCAACAAGACTGGCTCTATTTCACAGTAGTGCCTAAATATACATACATGTACATATATGCACACATACGCACACACACTAAAATGAAAGCTGTGTTCTGTAAGCTTGCTTTTAGGTGAACTTTGGTTTGAGAAGCATACATTTTCTTGAAGCTAAATCAATGGGTTGGTACTGTGGGGAAAGAAATATAGAAGCGATTTCTGTCTTAAAAGGTCTTCTACCATACTAGAAAAGATTAATACATACCAATTCTATTAGAAAGAATACAAAGGGCTTTCTGCTCCTCTCTGTTCCAGAGATAGCTGCTTTTCTCATGCAGTACCAGCCTCGTTCCATAGACAAGATGGTGAAGGTTGGTGCGAATGGATTTGGCTGTATTGGGCGCCTGGTTACCAGAGCTGACTTCTCTGCATCTGGCAAAGTGGAGATTGTTGCCATCAATGACCCCTTCATTGACCTCAACTACATGGTCTACATGTTCCAGTATGACTCTACCCATGGCAAGTTCAATGGCACAGTCAAGGCTGAGAATGGGAAGCTGGTCATCAACGGGAAGCCCATCACCACCTTCCAGGAGTGAGATCCCACTAACATCAAATGGGGTGATGCTGGGGATGAGTATGTTGTGAAGTCTACTGGTTTGTTCACCACCATGGAGAAGGCTGGGGCTCATTTGAAGGGTGGAGACAAAAGGGTCATCATCTTCATCCCTTTGACTGATGCCCCCCATGCTTGTGATGAGTATGAACCCTGAGAAATATGACAACTCATTCAAGATTGTCAACAATGCATCCTGCACCACTAACTGCTTAGCCCCCTGGCACTCAAACTACTGTGGATGGCCCCTCCGGAAAGCTGTGGCGTGATGGCCGTGGGGCAGCCCAGAACATCATCCCTGCATCCACTGGTGCTACTAAGCCCGTGGACAAGGTCATCCCAGAGCTGAATGGGAAGCTCACTGGTATGGCCTTCGGTGTTCCTACCCTCAATGTATCCGTTGTGGATCTGACATGCTGCCTGGAGAAACCTGCCAAATATGATGACATCAAGAACGTGATGAAGCAGGCATCTGAGGGCCCACTAAAGGGCATTCTGAGCTACAATGAGGACCAGGTTGTCTCTTACAATTTCAACAGCAGCTCCCACTCTTCTACATTTGTTACTGGGGCTGACATTGCTCTCAATGACAACTTTGTAAAGCTCATTTCCTGGTATGACAATGAATATGGCTACAGCAACAGGGTGGTGGACCTCATGGCCTACATGGCCTCCAAGGAGTAAGAAACCCTGGACCACCCGCCTCAGTCCAGCAAGGACACTGAGAGCAAGAGAGAGGCCCTCAGTTGCTGAGGAGTCCCCATCTCAACCTGACCCCCCAACACTGAGCATCTCCCTCACAGTTTCCATCCCAGACCCCATAATAACAGGAGGGGCCTGGGGAGCCCTCCCTACTCTCTTTAAAACCATCAACAAACTTCGCTGAACCCACCAAAATAAAAAAGGAAAGAATACAAAGAAATGAATAAAGAATGTTTAATAATGATTAAAAAGAAAACAACACAGAATTCTGGTTTCAACTGGTTGCCAGTCTCACTTTGTTAAGTCATTTAAAACTGCCATTCAAAGCTGTATCCATAGTAGAGCCTCTGAGTAATGGAAACCAAGACTTGACCCAGCATTACAGCCGAGGTCATCTCACCAAAACACTGTACTTGTAAAAAAAGAAAGGAAGGAAGGAAGGAAGGAAAGAAAGTGTTATCATGAGAAGTCAGAGACTTTGTTGTTTCCCTCTTTGGGCAACTACAACGATGCCTATGAACTACAGCAATGACCAACCTGGCAAGGTATCACTAAGGGTCCAATAGTGGCACTCAGATTTTGACAGAAACCAACATCTGTCTAGGTGGATGAGTCCACTCAACAAAAGGACAATCATGACTCATACTATAAATGTAGCCAACTACCAGGATTGGCTAGAAGTTATAGATCTCAAGTGAGAACTTACTGTGGCCACTTTATAAAACCCAGCTAATTCCTATCTGCATTCTACGTACTTCTCCTTACACCCACAGGTAAGTGTAGGTCTCATTCTTCATCAACAAAGCTTCTCTTTACAGCAAGTAGAGACCATTAAAAACAACTCCGACCACCATGACTGGCAAATTGGGCCATAAAGGACAGAAAGGAGGTTGCACAGGGGTCCATAGAAGACCTCCACCATTTCCAGAAAAACCAGGAATGCCTGTCTCCATCTTTAGCCTTCTCCTCCCTCGTTGCTCATAGTCTACAGTTAAATTCTTAACAGACTGCAGAGGTAGGCTGAGTTATGAGCACATTGAGGTCCCTAGGCCTCTACTCTTTGGCCATTGAAAGTTAAGCTCTTTCTTTTCTCATCAGAAACAAAAACAATAATACCACAACAAATGAAAATGCAGAAAACAAATGATCATGTGATACCCAGATCCAGCCGATCCATCAACAGCTGAGTTGCACCTAAAGCTCAGGGAACAGCATGAAAGAGGGAACCGAAAGGTTGTTAGAGTTAGAAGTCTAGGACTCTGCTACTAGATTGCATCTCCAAGAAATGATGGGGTAGCTTCACCCATGATAACCCAACACAATGAAAGCCTTAACAGGACCTGAACAAGGACAAAACCAACAGGCATGCTAATATAAGAGGAGGAAATCCACAGGCCCCACCACTAGACAAGGAGTGCCAAGGGTGGGAGATTTTTGTCTTCCACTGGCTTAGCCCCCTAATTGGTTATATACTACTGTGCTATCAAGGCAGTAGTCGTAAACCCTGAAAAATCAGTCAGAAACTGATCTGATGCAATCACACTAGCTAGGGTCAAAAGAGCTAGCTCAGGTTCAGTCCGCTGCCAACCCCCAAGACAGTTGTAATGGAAATGAGCCATGAACACTCATCTTGGCAAGGTTTTATAGAAAGCAGCAACAAGGGTTGAGTGTTTCTAGCCTGGTAAACATCTAGTGGGTGTGCTACTGTGGCCTTTAGCATATGTGGCTGGTGCTGGGAGCCAAACCTTAAACTGAACTTCTGATGTCTTCTTAATTGGTGGTTGTTAGGCCGGCTTGTAACGTGGAGATGCGAATTTGTTGGGGGAAATAACTTGGAGACTGGTGTTAGACGTATGTTTTTTTTGGGAGAGATTAACCTGGAAATGCAGGTCTGGTTGGGTTTATCCTAGGCTGGAGCTAGGCTTGGGTTTTGTTGGGTGGTAACTTGAAAACTAATGCTAGTTACCAGCCTTGAGTTTAAACTTAGGTCAGTGTCTCAGTCAGGGTTTCTATTCCTGCACAAAACATCATAACGAAGAAACAAGTTGGAGAGGAAAGGGTTTATATAGCTTTCACTTCCATGCGGCTGTTCATCACCAAAGGAAGTCAGGGCAGGAACTCACACAGGGCAGAACTTGGAGGCAAGAGCTGATGCAGAGGCCATGGAGGGGTGCTGCTTACTGGCTTGCTCCCCCTGGCTTGCTCAGCCTGCTCTCTTATAGAACCCAGGACCACCAGCCCAGGGATGGCACCACCCACAATGGGTTGGTCCTCCCCACTTGATCACTAATTGAGAAAATGCCTTACAGCTGGGTCTCATGGAGGCATTTCCTCAAGGGAGGCTCCTTTCTCTGGGATAACTCCAGCTTGTGTCAGGTTGACACACAAAACAAGCCAGGTTCTCTAAAATGGAGTCTGAACCCAAATTTTAGTCTCTCTCTACTGATTGACTAGGCCTGAATCTTGCATATACAGCAACACTAATTGGACTCAGCTGGTTGTGATGAGTTGAGAGATATGACTGCGGGGAAGGGATGTGTGTGGGTGTGTGTGGGTGTGTGGGGGGGTGTATGATGTGTTTGTGTGGGGGTGTATTTATGTGAGTATGTATTTGTGTGTGTATAGTGTGTGTGGTATATGTGTGGATTGTGTGTGTTTATGTATCTGTGTGTGTATAGTGTGTGTGGTGTGGTGTGGTATGTGTGTGTGTGGTATATGTGTGGATTGTGTGTGTTTATGTATCTGTGTGTGTATGAGATGTGTGGTATGTGTGGGGGTGTGTGTGTTGAGTGTGTATGTGTATATGTATGTGGTATGTGTGTGTGTGTGATGTATGGGGTGTGTGTGCTGAGTGTGTGTATGTATGTGAATGTGTGTGTGGTGTATGTGTACATGTGTATGTGTGGTGTGTGTGACAATGACAAAGAAAAAGAAGTATGAATTTGAGAGGGATCAAGATGGCAGAATGAGAGGAGGAAGGGGAAATAATGTAATTGTGTGTTCTTATCAATTTAAAATAGATATAACTATGTTCTGCACATGTTAGTAAATTAATGTGTGTTTTGTCGTTCTGTTGGGGGAGGAGTAGGATCACCTAGTTCAAAATAAACATGGTCGAAGTTAGCAATCCAAATAGAGCTCACTGATGTTTTAAAATAGATGGAGTATTGAAGTACTATATTTAATATTAAAATAATAAAATATTACATTTAAAGAAGTAAAGAAAGCAGATGGAAGAGGAAAATACTCCAGTTCTGATTAGAAGAGTTTCAGTCTAGGTATCCCAAGCTGAAAGGTACCAGAGTAAATAAACAGTATTCAAGAAAGTTCTAAAAATTATCTTTACCAGTATATTTCTTAGAATTAAAACTAATCATCTTTATCACTAGGAAATATCTCAGTAAGATTTTAACCATCTCTAAATATGCCTGAATTTAAGAAATATAACACTGCCATCATTTCCCCTTAGTGACAATTCATTAGTGGCAATTGTCTATTTAATCATTAATCTAGAAGACAGAAGATTATTAACATGATGAAATTCTGTATCGTGGACCAAATTTATAAAATGATTTGATTTTGCCCAGTATGAAAAGCTCTATATTCACTATGTAAATGCCCAAGAGGAAAACACAGAAGCAGTATTTAGAGAATATAGTCACAGGTTTTAACACTGCTCATTTAATAAAAAGCTGACACAAAAGCCCTGTTTTTGTAAGCCAATTTTTTTGTAAACATTTCTAAGATTTGGTAAACATTAAGAGCTGATCAATATTTGAAAAACCTCCCAGTGTGTCAGTTTGCTCTTCATCTTAGACGATATAATTAATTAATTAGAATGCTTACTATAACCATCCTTTACAAATTTTATATAAAAATCTTTTAATCTGTCACAAGTAAGTCAAAGAAACCCCCCAAGTGCTTCACTTGAGCAAATGACTTCTGTACCCGTGGACTGTCTGAGCCGCTCGCCCACCACGTCTAACCACAGTACTTGAAGACATTAGTCTGACATTTTGCTGACCAGGAAGGAAAAGCAAAGTCCACGCTGAAATAATGAAAACAACCTGTGACCTTTCTAAAAGCAAGGAAGCACGCTGGAGATCCCCACTCGACCTTGGGAGTGACAGAATAGATCTGGGACACGTGATGATGTCAGTTGCAACTCAACTTCCCCCCCAACCCCACTCACCCCCGACCACCTCCCCACCCCTGCCTGCTGCTTTGTGCCACCAACTTGAAAGATGTTCGTGAATAGGTTAAAGCGAATATAAATGCAAACACAGGAAAGGCATACGTGACCTTTCAGAAGAGTGGCGTTTTGAAACATCCTCAAGTTGTATATCGACTGAGAGGATTAGTTTTCTACACTACGCTTCCTCAAAGTTGCCTACCAACCGTGATTAGCGGCAAGAAAGCCGTTCTGGCTGCTTGTTAAGCTGGTTTTAAGAGATTTCTGTCTGTGTTAGCAGACTAGAGTCAAAGCTTCTGTTCCGTTTGGAAATCTGCCACCACAGATTGCAGTAGTGTAAATACTTCAGCAGATGGTTATCGATATCATTACCAGATCCAGACGTGTTCAACTTTCCGCACATTTGGTCACGTTTTGGAGACTGCAGAACTGGATAAATAGAAGCTCTTCAGGAAATAGTAAATCCTTTAAAGTAGGCTACCCTGTAATGGCAGTGCATCGTAGTTCGCTTTCTATTGCCATGAGGAAACACCATGGTCAAAAGCAACTAGAGAGGAAAGAGTTTATTTCATGTTAGATTCCAGGGAACTGAGGGAAGTCAGGGCAGGACCTTAAGGCAGGAACTGGAGCAGAGGCTATGGAGGAATGCTGCTTACTAACTTGCTCCCTGTGATTTGCTCAGCTTTGCTCATATACAACCCAGGACCACCTGCCCATCCATGGCTGGCACCGCCATATCAATCTTCAATGATCAATCACCAATCGAAAGCTATTCTCCACAGCCTTTCCTATAGACCAATTTGATAGATTTCTCAACTGAGGTCCCCTCTTCCCGGATGACCCTAACTTGTATCAAGTAGACAAAAAAAAACAAAACAAAACAAAACAAAACAAAACAAAAAAAAAAAAAAAAACCAACCAGGGCATGATGAGAGTAGGATTATGGTCTAGTTTTATTCTTTTGTTGTCATGATCAAGACTGTGACCAGAAGAAACTTAGAGGAGAAAAGAATTTCTTCCAGCTTACAAGTAGTGGCGATCTACCTAAGAATGGCCCTCATAGGCGCATATATTTTTAATTTTGCTCCTTTGGTGGAACTGCTTGGGTAGGATGAGGAGGTGTGGTGTCACTGGGGGTGGACTTGAAGGTTTCAAAACCCCATGCCATTCACAATTAGTCTCTCTCTCTGCTTTGTGGCTGTCTCAACGTGTAATCTCTCAACCACTTCTCCAATGCTAGGCATGCATGCCTGCTATGTGCTCCCCATTACCATGGTCCTGGATTCCCTCTGTGTAACTGTAATTCATGCAGCAATGCCACTGACCGAGGACCTCACCTCATAGCCAAAGCAATACAGAAAGAATGATACAACGTTCCTGGCTAGCTGAGCCAAGGACTGGTTTATACCCAGCCACCTTTTTTATACAGTTCAGAAGTACAGACCTAGGGGTAGTACAGTTCACAGTGATTTGGGCCCTTTTACACTGATTAACAACAAAGGCGATCTTAGTAAGCATGCCCACAGGCCAATCTGGTCTAGGCAGTCCATCAGCTCTCTAAGCTATGTCAAGCTGACAGTTTAAAGCCAACCAGGACAAATGAAAGTTGCAGAATAAAAATTAAGAGATACGTACCTCTCTATTGGCTCTAAAATTTGTTATAAATCATACAATGTGTCCCTTGGCCTCAGCTTCTCTAACTGAAGAAAAAGCTCCTAAACGACCCTTGTAGTCTCCTTGCCTCCAACATTCTAAAGCTTTCAAAGAGCGCCATGCACTACTTCTTTAACTGTGGCTCAGTGGATCACCTAGATTTAGAAGACATTCCTGCAAACATCTAAAACATGTTCATGAGAGAGGGAGTTCTTTTAAAGCTCGGGGATAATGGAGTCAAACTACTTGGTGTAATTCATGGTGTGCATATGCATTGCATCAAGATATCATATCATACCCCCAACTGCTCATCGCTTAGAAACAGAAGAGAGCCACCGGGCTCGGTGGGTGGCACATGCCTACAGTACCATAAATCAAGAGGTTGAAACAGAAAGGTGGAAAACTCGGGGTCACAACAGGCTCTAGACTGAGTCCAGTGGCAGCTTATACCAACTCGAAATCTGAAAGATGGTCAAGCTCTTGCCAAGCATATGGAAAGTCTTAGGTTCAAGCTAAGTGCTTCCGATGAGAGAGAGAGAGAGAGAGAGAGAGAGAGAGAGAGAGAGACAGAGACAGAGACAGAGACAGACAGAGACAGAGACAGAGACACAGAGAGAGACACAGAGAGAGAGAGAAATTGAAGTAGTTGATTATTCACAAAAAAGGGAAGGGAAGAAGGGAGGAGGGCAAGAAGAAAGGAAGGAAAGAAGGAAGGAGGGCAAGAAGAAAGGAAGGAAAGAAGGAAGGAAGGAAGGAAGGAAGGAAGGAAGGAAGGAAGGAAGGAAGGAAGGAAGTCCAGAGTATGGATTCACCTGTTGCTGTGGGACTCAGCATGTGTAGAGGTTTCCTGACTCCATCTAAAGACCTCTGTCTTTACCCCGCTCCAGCATTCTAACATTATTCTGAAATGGATTATGAAGCCTGAGGTGACGTCCCAATCCCCCTTGTCATTTTTGCAAGTTTCTTCTGCTCTGCACTCTTCTTGTGGCAACCAAGCTTTTCTTTCGACTAGTCCTTCTCTTTTCTTCATCAGATCTCAGTTCCAGCATCAACCAAGGGGAACCCATTCTGAGGCCACCTGTCTCCATCCAGTTCCTAAGTCTTGGTGCCTACAGTTCAAACCTTTTCTCTGATAATACATGTCACGGCAGCATTTTAAATCGGACACTGCTTCCTGTGAGATTGTCAACATGAAGAAAGCACAGATAGGGGAGCCACAATAAAGGTTTCTAATATGTTCTAATTCTAATAGGTTTAATATTCTAAAGGAATTTTCCTATCTTTAATGCTACTATTAAGTGTAATACAATAGAAAATTTAAATTATAATACCACTGTCACTATTCCCTTTGGTTCCTCCTACAAGCCCTGCATAAAGCTACACTAAATTGAAGCTTTAAAATAATCTGAGTTACATAAATGCTACAACTGACAGAGGTATGATTTTAATAGAAATAATCAACTTATAATCATATTCTTGAAGTCTTCACTTCAAGATTCTCTTCTCATTCCTTATATGATTAAAACAAAAAAATGGCATATCACACTGTGGATAGAAATTGAACTAAGCCCAAGGTTATTAAAAATTGCCAGTCTATCTAGGGACCAAGCGCTGCCGATCGATACTGAGGACTCAGTGTTATCAGTCGATATGAGGGACTAAGCTTTGCCAGTCTACACAGAGATCTGAATGTTGTCCGTCTGAGAAGAGGTCTGAGCACTGCAGGCCTATGCAGAGACACCCTGCAGTCTATACAGAGGACTGAATTGTCAGTCTACAGAGATCTGAACACTGTCAGTCAATACAGAGCACGAGATATTGATGATCTATAGAGAGATCTGAGCAGTACAGTTTACACAGAGGTCTGAATACTGTCCTTTATACAGAGATCTAAGCATTCCTGGACTGTACAGGGCTGAGTACTGCTAGTCTATATAGGACACTGGATATTGTCAGTCTACAATGGGACTGAACACTAGAAGTTTATAAACTCAAGGGTGCTGGTTTCAGAAAATATTCTTTTGAAAAAAAATGTTAAAATATAAAATACATTTTTAGGGCAGATTTGAAAGATGAGTAAATAAAAGGAAATGCTTGTTTAGGCATAGAATAAAATGCTTCTTGTAAGTTAAAACGTCTAATCTTCCATTTGTTGTTTATTTTTAAAGTCTTTCACTGGTGCAGAATAAATGCATAGTGTTATTTGGCTGGAGTCGTGAATGTTTTGGATATAATAACGCCAGCAATCTAAAGACAGAGAGGAAACATTAGTGACATGGACATTCTCTGTTTCTATTATTTTATCAAAAAGAGCAGCTCCCCTCTCTCTCCTATAAAGTTCTCAGCATTCCATTTTTCTTGCCCCAGCAGCTGAAAGTGGTATTCAGCTTCTGTGCGGTCAAATGCTCTACCACTGAACTATAACCCCAGCTTCTGTGACTGAAGCTAAACTTCCCCGTGTTTCTGAAGATCTTAACTGATTGTGTGACATTGATAACGTAAACTGAATTTTGATGTGAACATTATTTTGGAGTGCGTATTACTGAGAGTCCCATGTGAGATGATGATAAAATAAATATAAAATCACTTCCAGACAGCACTGAAGGGAGCCCAGTGGCTCTCTCTCGTCCTGCTGATCTGGATCCAGATATAGAGCTCTCGGCTACCATTCTGGCTGTGTGCCACCAGGGTTCCCACTCTGAGGATAATGGGCTAAATCCCTGAACCTGTAAGCAAGCCTCCAATTACATGCTTTCCTTTATTAGAGTTGCCATGGTCATCGCATCTCCTCACAGCAATAGAACACCGACCAAGACAGAAGTTGGTACCAGAGAGTGGGGCATAGCTGTGACAGGCCTGACTCTGCTGCTTGTTGGCTGCTTATTTTGACTTTGGGACTTTGGATTAGGGAAACAGTTGAATAATTTAAGTGGGGATTAATGGGCCATACCAGTAGGAGCACGGGAGTCAATGATGCTGAGAGGAAAGTGTATTACGATGGCCAAGCTCAAGAGATTTCAGAGGAGACTTTTAGTTAATAGCTTCGAAACTGTTCTTGTGATATTTCGGTGATGAATGTGGCTACTTTCTGCCCATCTCCAAAAAAATCTGCCTGCCACCGAACTGATGAGTTTTAGATGAATGGCATTGGCAGAGGGGATTTCAAGACAGCCTAGTATTAACTGTGTTGGTTGGTTATTAATGGCCACCCTTATGCAAGTCTATAATGAAAAGAACCTAGCTGAGCAAGGAAAAAAAATACAACATGTACAGTTTGAGGAGAAAAGGAGCACCAAGAACTGTAATGGAGATACGTCCAATGCCCAAGGAGATAAAACATTCAGAGAAAAGCCTGATAGAATAAGGGAACGGTGACCTCAGGGCAAGACCTCACCCAGCTAAGCTTCAAATGTGTGAATAAGAAAAGCTTAAGCAGTGAAGGAAAACATCAAAACCAGAATGCTACTGAAAATGTCTTCATATTTGACTGAAAGGAAAAAAATAGAGGATTTCCAATTTTCACACAGACAAGGCTCTTACTATTAATTTGCTAGAAGTTGCCTGAGGCAATCCCACAGAGTTGGTAACTAAAGATGCGTTTCTGGAGAGTTGAGCCTTGGGAGCAGGAGAGCTTGGTTTCTTTCTGCAGCCGGTGCCCTGTAGATTGCATATTTCTACTCTTTGACCACTGTCTTCTTTCCTCTGTGTCCTGGGCATATTTGGTATCTCGCTATGACACAAAACTTCCTTTTCTTTTAGAGAGACAAATCGTGTGGATTGTGGCCCATCTTAAAAGCCTCATCTTGTTTTAACTGCCTTGTGGGAAGCCCAACCTCAAACAAAGAGGGTTTTATGCATTTTAAAGCATAAGGCCATAGGATATCCACATGTGAATTTCAGAGGACTCAATCCAGCCCGTATCACCCCTCTTCAGGATGGGGAGATCCAAGCTGGAAGCTTGTCTTGCTCAACACTATAAACTGTATCATGACACTTGCCACTTTCTGGATAAGGAAATAGAGGTTCAGGTTGGTTCAGTGACATCTCCAGGTCAGCTCACAAAAGTAGTCAGAAAGTGCCGTAGCTCCATAGCGCTTGTGTGTAGCCACGCTCTTTTGAAATACCTCCATATTGAAAGTACATGTGTCCTAAGATGTCAGAGTGTCCTTCTGGGATCTGTACAGAGGCAGTGGAGACAGTGCTTTTCTTCTCTGGATCACAGCTGTAAGCTAGTACATCTATTGCTGGTTAGACACCATCTGGAAAACCTCGCCTCAAAGAAATAAGTGCTCATAAAGACAATAGACAGAAAGGGGACACAGTGCTGGACATCTAGGTCTCGCTAGCCTTGTCTCTTAGACTTTACTAGTTTGAGCCTTAGATGTATGCACTGAGGTACATCTTCCTGGCACATCATTTTATTTATTTCCTCCTGCTTGGCTTAGCCGAAGTTGATGTCTGGGAAAACTCAAATCATCTTGAGTGATATTCAGCTGGTGCTGGGAACTATTATATCAGCTTCAGGTGGTCCAACTCTAGAATAAATGTACCATGCCCTTCTGTAACAGGACTTTCTGACCAGTGATATTTCTCCAATCTTTAGATGCAGGTGACATATCTAAATCAACCCAAAAAGCTACCTCAGTTAGTTCTTTTATTGAAAAAAAATCACTTTGTTTGATTAGGGGAGAACTGAAAACTATTCCAATAGCGTAGCAGCATAGACCTGTCTTAAAGGGCAGCAAATATTCACCTTTATTGCTGGTCTGTTTTATCGTTGCTGTATGACATGTGAGACTCTATAGAAGGGTCACTGGGCTATAATCTATTCCTTGACAGGGAAGAAAGCATTCTATGAATCTCATTAGTATTTCTAGGCAAAAAAAAAAAGGAAAGGTATTTCTAGGCAAAAAAAAAAAAAAAAAAGGAAAGGCAAACTTTGGGCAGTTTATTTTGAAGATTGCCATTATCTGCTGGAAGAGGAGGTCTGATAGCCATAAAAACCAATTAAGTGGTGGGGATACAAATCTTGGCGAGACATCGCTCAAATTCTGAAGTGTAATTCTAAATTGAAATGTTACTAACTGAGGCCGCACATTATTAACTGGAGTCAGTCAATCTAGACAGAATTATCAACCTGGCTGAAGTGAGGATACAGCTTTAATTAAAATACTTTGATGTGGTAAACCCAGTCATGCTAAACAAGTGACTTGAGGTTTTCAAGAAAAAAGATTGATTCCTACTTATTTTAGCTTCTTGTCTGGATGAATGTTTATTATACGTTCACCATCACCAATTCAGTGCTCTGTGTCACCAAGGCAGGTAAGTACCAGTGTGATATACTCCATCACTAGGAATGTGACCGCAGTCCTTCACTAGGGAATGTGGATGAACCAGTATGATACACTCCTTCATTAGAAAATATTCAATTTGAATCAATCACGATATTTCTTAGAGAAAATGATTAGTGATAATAATAATAATAATAATAATAATAATAATAAGTAGAAGAAGGAGGAAGAGGAGAAGGAGAAGAAGGAGGAGGGGGAGGAGGAGGAGGAGGAGGAGAGGAAGAAGAAGAAGAAGAAGAAGAAGAAGAAGAAGAAGAAGAAGAAGAAGAAGAAGAAGAAGAAGAAGAAGAAGAAGAAGAAGAAGAAGATTGTGTTTGAAATTCTCATACAAATTTTAAACTTTAAGTGAAATTTTGTTTTCACCGCTCCCTAGGAGCACCTGTAGGATCAAAATGACAAGAACTATGGGGCTCCACCGAGACTCAGCTTGGTCCTGGCTCTGCCACATGATGATAGCTGTCTGAGCTTAGTCAGATGAATTACCAAGTCTGCACCAAACTAGCTCCAGCGGCTAGAGATACAGCTCAGTGTGGGGAATTTACCCAGCATGCATAGGGTTCTAGGTTTAATCCTCAACACTGGAAAAGGGGGCGGGGCATAAATGCTCATCGTCGAGAGATGGCTCAGGAGGTATCTTGCCACCAAGCCTGACAAACCTGAATTTAACTCTGGGGATTGATGTGGAGGAAGAAAAGAACCAACTCTCCATAAGTTTTCTTCTGATCTCTGTATGCACAGAATGGCACACATGCACACTCACATAACAGATAGATGATAGATGATAGATAGATAGATGATAGATAGATAGATGATAGATATATAGATGATAGATAGATGATTGATAGATGATAGATAGATGATGATAGATAATATAATAGATAATAAATAAATGATAGATAGATGATAAAGTCATACATACATACATACATACATACATACATGATAGATAAATAGATGATAGACCCAGACCATGATCATAATGATAGGACTTACAAACATAACAATATTGTATCTTCCCCTATGGAATTATTTGACGTCATTTAAATGGTGTTCTAGTGACATGACAAAATTATGTGGGGTCTTAAACTAAGTCTTAACAAATGTGCTTACATTCATTTCAACCCCTGCTTGCCTTTAAACCCTATTGCATGCCGTGGGTTTAATGAGCGAGTCGAGAAAATGTTCTTATTGCCCACTTAAATCAATCTCAAAAACAAGACAGGCACATTTGAAGGAATTTTAAGCCAAGAAGAGACGCCCCCTCTCCCAGGGGCAGCAGAGCAGTATTTCCCTTCAGGCAATCAGTGAGCCTGGGTTGCCTGTGCGCATGCCCGATTTGCTGACTCCCTGACTGCTCTCGGTTAGGCTGTGTGACTTTCTCCTCACATCTAAACTGAGTCTGTTTGGCCCTTAACTCTCACGATTCCCGCAGCACCTCCATGAGTGACATGTTTCTTACTCTGAAAGCCAATGCTCTAAGCAGAATGATGTCATCGTTTCAGGTTATACCTCTTGTTTGTTTCTTATTTATTTGTCTAGTGCATCAGAACTACTTAGAAAACAGTTATATCCCTACTTCACGTCTAGTGAGATGTGATCAATATTTTAAACTGTCAAGTCTCTGAAACAGAAGAAGAAGGAAGCCATCATTCAGGTTGCAGAACCATCTGGAAATATCTAACAGGCAAAATGGTTTCCCCTAAAAAAGATTAATACTGCATTTCGTTTATAAGGCAAAATTTACAATATACACCTTTTCTGTGGCATTCTCATGGACAGATGGATATTCATTAATAAGAACAGGAAAGTGCTGTATAATTTTTTTCACACTAAGGTGAAAACCCATTCTATCACCACCGTGACGGGTCTTCACAGAGGCCAAGGAAAGAAGGCATGTGGACTGCATGGCCCTGGTGTTTGCTTTGGTTTTTTTGTGTTTTAAGTTTTTTTTTCACAAGCTTACCTCTGAAATAAAGCAAGTTGCTCACAATCGTTTAGACAATCTTCTATATTTGCAAATATTTTAAAAGCAAATCAGGTGATTTGTATTCTGAACTCCCAATGGTTCTATTTCTATCAGTTAAGTCTCACGAAGTTGAGACTAATTTATGCATACGCAGTCCCAGTGACTATTTCCATCAGGCAGCCATCTCTAAGCCAAAGCTATGACTCGTCTATACTCATTACAGCACTAAATTACCGAGATTAAAAATACATAAACCATGATGCCACATGGCAGTGTTTCTATGTAGCACTTCCCAACTGACTCAAATAGGCTGTGTTTGTACATCCGATTAGAGAATTGCAAAAAGACAAAACAGAAACACAACACCTGATACCAATAAAGAGGAGACATTGCTGTATTTTTATGTGGCATGGTTTATTCGTTTTCCACGTTTTAATAGGTAAAAGTAGATCAAATTTGGAAACAATAATTGTCAACGTTCCTTGCAACAGTAAACTACAAAATAAAACTCACTTTTACCTCATCTTGGATAACTTAATTTATACTATTTCTTAAATAACCAGACCTCAAAGTGAGATCTTTTGTATACTATTGGCTTTAGGTTTTCTTCTAAGAAGTATTGTACCAGGCACAGTGGCACATACCATTAACCCAGCTTTCAGGAGGCAGAGGCAGGTGGATCTCTATGAGTTCAAAGCTAGTCCAATCTACATAGTGAGTTCTAGGACAGCCAGCACTACAAAGAACCTTGTCTTTTAAATAGAATAAACAGAAGAAATTACATTTACTTGGGCTCTCTCTCTCTGTCTCTCTCTGTCTCCCTCTGTCTCTCTCTCTCTGTGTCTTTTTCTGTCTCTCTCTCTCTGTTTCTCTCGTGTGTTTCTCTCTGTCTCTGTCTCTGTGTGTGTGTGTTTTTGTCTCTCTCTGTCTGTCTCTCTCTCTCTCTGTCTGTCTCTGTATGTCTCTCGGTCTTATATTAAATTCTGTACTTACACAGTATCGTTATTTTTTAAAGAAAACTCATTAGCAGTTTAAGTTTGGGTCAAATTATTAAAATGAAATATTTAAGATTCACTGGGGTTGCTTTCTGCCCGTGAGCTACATAAGAAATCTCACTACCAGCTTTGTTAGGCAAGTGTACTCTAGCTGTCTCAGTATTCATCTTGACTTTTACAGAATACACAGCAAACTCAGAAGCTGCTCTCCCCTTTGTTCCAGTGTTCCCTGCTTTCTGTAAGCCAGCCTCTCCTTGCACCCTGTGAATAAGCATTGCTGAGTAAAAGCAGCCCAAGTTCAACACCTCTGGTTTTACTCAGATGATACTGAAGATGCTCAACCTTGAAGCTATCTGTCATGCTCCTCTATGAGAAGATCCTGATAAATTTTAAGCAAGGGTGAGCAATGGAGTTATTTAATAGGGGTTTAAATACTAGCATGCTCTTCAAAGTGAAATGCCAAGAAAGGAAGCATTTAGTGGAGCCACATTTAAAGAAAGCGTAGGCCAAAGTTCATACCCAGCTAACTCCCATTTTCTCCTGCAGAGAAGAGAGACCAGAGGTTTACAGGAGTGAACACTCAGTATTCTGATTCTCACAGGCCCTTGGCCATGGCATGCTTGGGGCTGTCACTATATTCTTAATGAGTCTTATCAAATTTCCTATCGAAATTTAACCTTCCACGTGGTGACATTAGCAAGTGAACCTTCTGAGATGTGTTTAAATGAGGAGCCCTTTGTCTTCCTGCATGAGATTAGAGGCTTATCACAGAGAGAGGCTGGTGGTCCTTCTCCTTCCATTACACCAGATACAGCAATAAAGGGTCACTCTGGAAAAAGGAGCTCGTTCTTACCTGACTCCAACCGACTGGCCTCTTGATCTACACACCTTGAGCATCTAGAACAGAAATACCTTTTTGTTATTTAGAAGGAACCAGGCTATGGTATTTTATAGCATCCCGAATACACTGTGGTCTAATCTTGGTGTCCTCGTCTGTCCTAAGAGATGACTTGTTCATGGTATAGCCATAAGGGGCCAGATGAGACTTGCAAAGGAAATCAACTGAAGTATAACATCAGTCCTCAGCAGAGACGTCCTAACACAGACTCTCCTCACTCCATAATTTGCCTAAAAATAATAGGGAAGAGGGGGCACAGGGGAAGGAGAGGAGGGATGTCATATGCAATTTCAAACTAATAAACTTTTAATTGAAATTTCATGTCACGTTAAAATATCACAAAATTAAATCGTGTATCTTCTTAATTTTTTTTTACATTTATTTATATGGTGCACATGTGGAGGCCAGAGAAAAACCCATAGGAGTCTGTTCTTTCCTGCCAGCATGTGGGTTCCAGTGATCAAACTCAAATTGTCAGGCTTGGCAGCAAGAACCTTTATTAACTTCTGAGCCTCCTGACAAGACTGAGATAACTTCTGAGAAATTCATAGCAGGAGCCCGATATTAAGCAAACATTCACGAAACATTCTTTCCCTGCTTCTCTGAGATAGATAGAGAGAGAGAGAGAGAGAGAGAGAGAGAGAGAACATTTTTAAAAATGTACAGTACCTACCTAACATTGAAAACTTCACAGATATATGTGTTAACACATGTTTAAATTAATCAAAGAAACAGATAACAGGGCACAAGAATATTTCAAATCATAAAATCAAACATTAAAGTACAGTCTGGAATTCTAAGGCTTCCCTGTGCTTGGCTGTCACATTTAGTATTTATCACGGTCCTCTATCTTGGTATCGGGAGGATTATAACACTTTATCCTTTCTTCCCCTGAGTCAATGGTTCACAGATTTCACAGTCCTTATCAGCTAAACCTTATCGGTTCAACCTTAAGCCATCTGTGTCAGGAGTACATTTATTTATTCGAATTTTAAATGCCCAAGTTCCCTCAGTTCTTAGATGGAAACAAAGCGAGTGCTTCATGCACTAAGGGATAACTTCCCTTATTTCAGTATCGTTTCAGGTCCCTGTCTGTTTATATTATGGGAATGAAAATATTGAAACCCGATGTCTTTAAGAGAAAATATAAAATTACCCTCTCACTTTCAATGTGCAGTTAAAAAAAAATATTAACATGATTATATGTTTAGACAGTGTGCTGGCTAGTTTTATATCAACTTGACCCAAGTCAGACTCATCAGGGAGGGAGGAGCCCCAATTGAGAAAATGGGCTGTAGGTAGGCATGGAGGGTATTTTCTTAATTGGTGATTGAAGGGGAGGGGCCAGTCCACTGTGGGTGGCGCCATCCCCTGGCTGATGGTTTGGGGCTCTATAAGAGAGCAGGTTGAGCAAGTAAAGGGAGCAAGCCTGTAAGCCACACTCCACCATAGCCTCTGCGGCAGCTCCTGCCTCCAGGCTCCAGCCCTGCTTGAGCTCTGTCTTTTCTTCTGTGATGATCTGTGATGTGAAAGTATAAACCAAATAAACCCTTTCCTCCCCAACTTTTGGTCATGGCATTTCATCACAGCAGCAGTGACTCTGACTAGGGCATATACTAATTAAAATATTAATGTTGGGATGGTTATTATTTTGTTGTCAAGTAAATTATGTTTCCCTCATGTATCCACTTACTTCAAGATACTTGTACTTAATTTCTTGCCTCTAAGGTTTTGGAGTACGTAGGGGATTTTAAGGTCTAAACAGGTCAAAAAATCATTTTTTATTAATTTAAGATATCTTTTGTGTGTATGTTGTTTTGTTTTAAAGTTAAGGAGGTACCAGTGAAGCTATATAAAGAAGGAAGAGATAAACCCAGGGACTCCACAGAACCCCAAGTCTAAGGCTGAAAGAAGTCAGGGAATTTCCACAGCAGTCTAGGCTTATATTCTATAACCAACACTGACTCCCTTGAGAGATAAAACACTTCAGTGTGTCTCTGTGGAGCTCCCATGAGCACTGCAGACATGAGCTCACTGTGGCTGTGACTGTATGCACAAAACGTACACAAGATCAAGACCCAATCCCAGCATAGTGTGGAGAGGGGCTCGTGAAGTCACACCTTTATCAAGGAACTATTGGTAATTGATGGTTGCTAAGAGACGGTGGATTTGATTCAGAGATAAACCACACCCCCAATATAACCTACATTCTCAAGAGGCTGCCATGCTCCAGTCGACAGACTACACCCATGAACATACTGACAGCATTAAGTGTGCTAGGTAGGTTTAAACTGAGAGCATGAAATTGGTAGGAAAGAGTGGTCCAGGAATAGGAAAAATATGGGAGGGCATAGAATTGATCAAAATACATTACATGTATGTATGGAATTCCCAAATGCTTCTGTAAAGATTAAAAAAAAATCAATGGTACAGGGCATCTGGATTCTAGTAAAGTGGTTTGGGTTCTTCCCTCACAACTCATGTGTTGAAAGTTTAATCTCTGAAGTCATATGATCAATAATTTACGGTACTTAGAGATGGTACCTTCAGGAAATCATTAATATTAGACAAAGCTCTGAGGGTAGGAGCCCCAGGAAGACTGCTTTCTGAGAAGACGGGGGCCTGAGATAACATGCTCACCATCCAGCTCCCCATGTGGTGCTCTCCACCTTGAAATGATACAGGAAGGCTTCATCCCAATCCATCCACACACCTACACCATTGCTTTTGAACTTCACAGCCACAAGGTCTATAATCTGAGTAAGTCTCTTCCTAATAGACTTGGCTGGACTTGGGTGCTACTTTTAAATAACAAACAAACAAAAAACAGACTGAGACAATATTTCAAAGGTGCCAAGGTAGACAGTGCCTCAAAAATTCATCCAACAAGCAGAGAAATGGGCTGTTGTCGGTAACAAGTAGTACCCCAAGAACCCTTCCTGAAACCACCCCTTGCAGAAAGCCACGCCCTTCATGAGACCCAGAATACTCCTTTCTTTCTTTTTTTTGAATTATGATAATTTTAATTAGTGATATATTTGCTATGATACAACCACATGAGAAGTTGTCTAGAGCTTGCACTGCCAATATTTCAGAAGTTTCCTGAGTGTCTGTCATTCTCTAGTCTCAACACTTCACAGACCCCCTGAATCCTTATATACTCAAAACAAACATTTTTCTCTATTTACTGTTGCCATTTCTTTATTCTTTTCTTTTCTTTTTGTTTTGCTTTGTTTTGTTTTGTTTTTTGAGGGGGGTGTTTCTGGTGTTCTTTTTTTTGAATTGGATATTTTATTTATTTACATTTCAAATGTTATCCCCTTTCCAGGTTTCCCCTCTGCAAACCCCCTATCCCACCCTCCTCCCCCTGCTTCTATGAGGGTGCTCCCTCACCCACCCACTCACTCCCACGTCACTGCCCTAGCATTCCTCTACACTGGGGCATCAAGCCTTCCCAGGACCTAGAGCCTCCTTCCTATTGATGCCAGATAAGGCCCCTTCAGCTCCTTCAGTCCTTCCCCTAACTCCTCCACTGGGGTCCCCGTGCTCAGTCCGATGGTTAGCTACAAGCATCCTCATCTGTATCAGTAAGGCTCCTGTCAACAAGCGCTTCTTGGCATCAGCAATAGTGTCTGGATTTGGTGGTTGCACATGGGATGGATCCCCAGGTGTGGCAGTCTCTGGCTGGCCTTTCCTTCAGTCTCTGCTCCACACTTTGTCTCCCTATTTCTTGTGTTCTCAGGTGTGTCAGCACTCCTGGGAGACCAGCTCTCTCCTGGCAGGATTTAGATACAGAGAGCAGTGACACAGGGTCAGCTCCAGGCTCAACCCCTTTCTTCTTCCTAGCACTAGTTTTTACCTCCATAATACTTATTTTTGATGGATGTTAACACTGTTTGAACGAAAGGAGAGAGAATATGAGCAAAGTACAATATATGTGAAATGTTATAACGAAACTCACTGTTCCATGTGTTAACAAAATATGAATAAAATAATGGTGGCACAGAATTTACACCAAACAGACTCAGCGGGTGGTCTTTATATACCATATGTCTATCTATGTATGTGTATAACAATAACAATCAAAGAAAATGAGACCACAAATTTTAGAGGGGGTAAGAGGAACACGGGCAGGGTTGGAGACAAGAAAGGGAAAGAAGAGGCCAGGTCCGGTGGCACACGCCTTTGATCCCAGTGCTCATGAGGTGAGGCAGGCAAATCTCTGAGTTCAAGGCCAGCCCTGTCTACAAAGTGAGTTCTAGGACAGCCAGGGCTACACAGAGAAAATGTGTTGTCTTGAACTCCCCCCACCCAAATGAAACAAAAAGAAAGGGAAAAGGGAAGTGATACAATTAAATTTAAGTTAAAATTTCTTAAGTGGATGTAAAGATGAAATAAAAGATGATTGTGATAGAAGGTGCAAGTAATAAACAAAATCTCTCTGCTAAGTTTAAAGGAGAGGAAAGAAATGTGAGTGTTGCTGCTTGGTTCAGGACAGACAGAGCCATGAGATGCTGCACCTCAGGAGGAGGTCACACAACTCAAGCAACACTACACCATGATTCCATGAATAAAAAAATTAATGCTTGGATTATCCAACAGGATATAGAAATAATAAACAAAGACACAAATGCTTGCTAATGGTACAATTTATAAACGTGCTTCCCACTAGTGATTCTGCACTGTCTTTTGCAAGGATTCGTGGCAGAGTATTTCTAGATATCAAATTAATGAAAAAGAATTAATGGACTTATTAATGGAAAAACAAATAGAAAATCAGAAACATAGCTCAGTCCGTAAAAATGCTTTCCATGCAAGGATGAAGCTCTGAGTTTGAGCACCAGCATAAAAACCTGAGTTGTGGATGTGTGCACTTATAACCCCAGGATTGGGATGGCAGAGACAGGAAGATCCCTGAGGCTCCCTGGCCAGCATTCCAGCCCAATCAGTGTGAGCTCATCTCCAATGGTGGGCTTTGTCTCAGAAAACAAATTGAGAGGCTCCTGATCGACTGCTGGAAGAAAAAGAAGGAGGCTGGGCTTTCAGGCCAGCATCTGGAGCCAGCAGCTTGTCATGGAAGGATTTCCTTTTCATGTCATTTCGCTTTTGCTGCTACAGTCCACATCGCTAGATAGCATGATGTTCAGGGAGGGGAATATTATATCGCAGTAGCGTCTTCTTGACGAAAATCAATTAAATGAGTAATCTTTTGCAGTAGCTATTGTATCCTGACTATTATCTTAGTGACAATACTCCCTTTCAGCTTCTCATTGTCCGGCTATTCGGTTTTATCTCTTCCCCACTTTTCACACTGTGAGGCCAGGCCCATGCTCTAATTGTCCAGGTGCTATGCGAAACACACGCTGTTTTGGCGTGGCTCTTCCTCCAGCACTTAGCAACCGTTAAATAAGCAGATTACCTTTGCCTCCCACCATAACCCATCTGTGCTTTGTTCTTCCTTTCTGGAGAATTGGCTCCTTACTATGACACTGACGTTAGGACATAGGAAATTGTACTCGAAGGTGACTCAGGCTCTGACACGAATTGAGAAAAGTCTCCAGACAAACGTGACGTATTCACTCACTTGTTTAAAAACGAACTCATTCCCATGTAGGTTTGAAGGGAGGGTCGATGAGCCACCGATGGGTCTTTGTGAGCTGGAAACGATCTCTGATAGTAGCATGTTGATGGAAATGAGTGTTTTCTCTTAAATTGGCCCATGGGAACTTATTCTTTATTTTTGATAACAGCATTATAAATTTTAATTATGTGTTCATTTAGTGTGGATAAATTACATAAGTATAAATTGGAAGTAGAAATTAAACAAGTAAATACATGTGTGCCTACGTGCATATAATTTTATTCACAAACATATCTCAGCTGGACATAAAAGTGCATTTGGGGGCTGGAGAGATGGCTCAGTGGTTAGGAGCACTGACTGCTCTTCCAGAGGTCCTGAGTTCAATTCCCAGCAACCACATGGTGGCTCACAACCATCTGTAATGAGATCTGGTGCCCTCTTCTGGCCTGCAGACATACATGCAGGCAGAATGGTATATACATAATGAATAAATAAATCTAAAAAATAATAATACAGAGGCCCCAACTAGATAATACGCAGACAGGGAGAGATTTTTGGGGCATTCGGCCTTAAATGGGATACCATTATCAACACTGGCCACCCCTTAGGGCTCAGGGATCTGTGCAGAAAGGACATAAAGAGTGTAAGAGGGTTTTGAGAAGGAAAAGGGTTTATTTCATCTTAGAGCTTGTAGTACATCATCTAAGAAAGTTAAGCAGGAAGTCGCACAGGCCAACAACCAGGAGGCCAGACATAATTCTGAGGTCATGAAATGTTGCTGACTTACTCCTTATGGCTTTTTCATCCTGGTTTTATAGCACCAGGGACCGGCAGCCTAGAGGTGCTCTCCCCCACAGGGAGGGGGATCTGGCACCACCCCACAGGCTGTGGGAACTGGGAGAATGAAGCTGATCGATGAGACTGACTAAAGTCTCATGCAATAGCCAGCTTTATCCAGAGCCTCGCAGAATTTATACTCCGAGGGTTAAGAAAGGTCACATGAGCAAAGTTCTCATGAGTTCAAGTTGTATACAATCACAAAGACAACTGCATCTAGCAAAAAAAATGTTTTTTATAGAGGCATATAAAGGATAGTTTAAACATTTAAGTAGTAATCTGAAGTAAAATCACTCCTGTCTGCTACACCTGGAAAGAGCATGACAACACATTCCAAGAACAATTCCTTGTTTTGAAGAAACTGAGATCAGAAGACTTGTTTTTCTTAGAGAATTCTCACAAGCACTCAGAACTCTCCTATGACCTCATTCCTGGACTGTGTTCCAACAGGGGCCCAACATCCTCACTCATCGATCAAGAGACTTGGCCTCTGGGCCAATCTAGTGTGGGTATATTTTTAGTTGAATTTTCCCTCTTCCAAAATGACTCTTGCTTATGTCAAGGTAACAGAAAGTAGCCAGCACACTGACTCCCTAAGAATAACATCTTCCAGACACAATGAAGTGGATACATCTACGTATGCATTAAGACTGTGACAGCATGCACAAGACTGACACGAGTTCCAACCAGACAGAACCCCAGCACTGAGAAGGGGCGGGAACACAAAGTCTCATTGATTGCTGTCTGCAATTAATATCGGCCGGGAATGAGGAAATAAATACCTGTTGCCCAATGGACATAGCAGCTCCACTCCAGGGCGGGTCCTACCTGGGGTACTTGGTCAGCACAAAGCAGACCCCACGTCTCTTATGTCCTGTTTGTTTATTTGGGCTTTTTTTTTTCCTTGAGAGAAAGACCATGAAGTTGGTTGGGGAAAAAAAGTGGAAAGGGATTGAGGGAAAAGAAACAATATGATCGAAGTATATTGCAGGAAAAAAAAACAAATTAAAAAAATGTATTAAAATACATTTGTGCCAGTCATGGTGAATTACCTAGATGCCTAGAACAAATGAAACTCAAGACGGATGATCAAAATGTGAATGCTTCACTCCTTCTCTAAAAGGGGAACAAGAATACCCTTGGCAGGGAATAGAGAGGCAAAGATTAAAACAGAGACTGAAGGAACACCCATTCAGAGCCTGCCCCACATGTGGCCCATACATATACAGCCACCCAATTAGACAAGATGGATGAAGCAAAGAAGTGCAGACCGACAGGAGCCGGATGTAGAGCGCTCCTGAGAGACACAGCCAGAATACAGCAAATACAGAGGCGAATGCCAGCAGCAAACCACTGAACTGAGAATAGGACCCCCGTTGAAGGAATCAGAGAAAGAACTGGAAGAGCTTGAAGGGGCTCGAGATCCCATATGTACAACAATGCCAAGCAACCAGAGCTTCCAGGGACTAAGCCACTACCTAAAGACTATACATGGACTGACCCTGGACTCTGACCTCATAGGTAGCAATGAATATCCTAGTAAGATCACCAGTGGAAGGGGAAGCCCTGGGTCCTGCTAAGACTGAACCTCCAGTGAACTAGATTGTTGGGGGGAGGGCGGCAATGGGGGGAGGATGAGGAGGGGAACACCCATAAAGAAGGGGAGGGGGAGAGATTAGGGGGATGTTTGCCCGGAAACCGGGAAAGGGAATAACACTTGAAATGTAAATAAGAAATACTCGTTAATAAAAAAAAAAAGTAAAAAAAAAAAAAGAATATTCATAGCAACCTGTAAATACATAAAATGGAACCTTAAAAAAATGTATTAAAATACATTTGTGCCAGTCATGGTGGTGCACGCCTGTAGGATTTGCCTAAGGAGGCAAAGGCAGGAGGATTGCTAGCAGCTAACCATTGAATGAGAACAGAGTCCCCGTTGGAGGAGTTAGATTGATGGAGCTGAAGGGATTTGCAATACCATAAGAACAACAATGCCAACCAACCAGAGCTCCCAGGGACTAAACCACTACCAAAAGAGTACACATGGACAGACCCATGGTTCCAGCTGCATATGTAGCAGAGGATGGCCTTGTTGGACACCAATGGGAGGAGAAACCCTTGGTCCTGCCAGTGTAGGGGAATGTCAGGGGTGGGAGGAGGTGGTGGTTAGAGAGGGGAACACCCTTATAGAAGAAGGGGAGGGAGATGAGATAGGGGGCTTATGGTTGGGAAACCAAGAAAGGGAATAACATTTGAAATGTAAATTAAAAATATCCAATAAAAAGAGAAAAAATACATTTGTAAAGTTTTAGCCTTGTTGATACACTTCAAAACACATTTGAAAATTAAAAGGAGTTTATTGTCATTTTAAGTATATGCAAATTAATAAAGGAGAATTAAGATTCATATCATCTCAGTAAGACCAAACAGAATCAACTAACCTGGACCCTTGGGGCTCTCAGAAACTGAACCGCCAACCAAAAAACACACACTGGCTGGACCTAGGCCTCCCCCACATACGTAGCAGATGTGCAGCTTGGTCTTCATGTGGGTCCTGAACTACTGGACCTGGGGCTATCCAAAACCTCTTGCCTCTAGGTGGCATATGCTCCTCTAGCTGGCCTACCTTCTCTGGCCTCAGTGGGAGAGGAAGGACCTAGCCTAGGAGAGACTTGAAGTGCCAGGGTTGGGTGGATACTCAGAGGGGCCTCTACCTGTTCAAAGGAGAAGGGGAGGGTGGATGAGGAGCGGATGGTGGGAGGGAGTACCTGGAAGGGGGCCAGTGAGTGGGATGTAAAGTGAATAAGTAAAAAATTAAATTAAAAACTAAATTAAAACTAAAATAAATTCCCACACCAAAGTTTTGTAGCGAAACTCTCAAGATGTTAGTAGGGTTTGGAGGTCTATATCTCAACATAATAAAAACCATAAGTATGAAGAAGCCACTCAGCTCACAGCAGAGGAGAAATGACTGAGACCACTGAAGATATGGAGGGCCATTTCCACCACTGCTACTCCACACAGCACTGTCAGTCTCAACTAGGGCGGTTGGACAAGAAAACAGAAGAAAGACCATCTGAGTCAAAAGGGAAAAGACCATTATTATTTGCAAGTGACACCAGCATCCCGGTTGACATCCTAAAGACAGCACCAGCTCAGAGGAGTGGCAGGAGACAAAATCAGTGCAGAAACTGCATGTTAGAAGTTTGTAGGTTTATTTTCTGTGGGTGTGGAGGACACAGAGGGGCACACACATGGCATAGTGTGTAGATGAAGGACAGAGGAAATCAGTTCTCTCCTTCCTCCCCATAGAGGGAATCTTAAGTTTGAACTCAGATTGGAAGGCTTGGTGACAAGTGTCTTTCCCTACTAAGTCATCTCATTGACTGCTCCCCCAAATGCATTTTGATACTGAAAGGGAAACAGAAAAGGAGGAAGAACATGGTAAACGGGTATTCCCTTCTGTCTACAAAGGGAAAAAAAGTACATTGCAATGAAAGTCGTAAAAGTGAGTAGTAATTACAGATTATTAGATTCTCCATATAAAAAGATAAGGTGGAAATTCAAGGGTTGAAGGTGAGGATCGTAGCGTGAAGAGAGGGCATGTAATTACTGCCACCGGGGCTTTCCCATAAAATTATTGAAGAAACATATATTTGCCCAATGCACTGAAGGATATGTTGAAGCTGGCATATTAGATTCTAATCTCATTCTCCAGATTTTCCTTGGGCCAACTTAAACATTATTAACCTTTCCAAAACCAATCATCTCTATGTCTTCTCTGCTTAAAAACATACAGTTTCATTTCGAGCTCCCGGTGCGTGGAATTCGAGTGTCCACATCATTTCTTCTCACAGTAACCCATCCAGACAGCAGCGAGCCTTCCCAAAGCCTCGCCAGGAAATGCTCTGGTTTGGTCAGAGGATTTTTCCTAAATCCCAAGTGATGCTGTACCATCTCAGGCAGCAGCCTTTCATCTCTGTACCATTGCTTGCAAGGGTTCTCCTGTTCAAGCTTTTTATTTACACACATTTTTTTAATTTATGTTTTAATTTAGTTAAAATACAACAACATAATTTTCTTCCTTCCTCTTACCCCTCTCGTGCTCCCTACAAACTCCCAAAATCATGGCTTTCTCATTTTTAACCATTGTTCATATATGTATATGCATCCATCATGCACATATAAAAGAGTAAATATATAAATGCAAAATTCTGAGTTCCTTCAGTGTTATCTGCATGAACATTTCTCTAGGGACACTTAGTACTGTAGAACCAATCGGGTGCCTCATCTTTGAGGAAAATGTATTCTCCCTCTCTTCGCATGTCATTAATTGATTGTAGCTCTTCATCTACGGATGAGACCCCTGCCATTTCCCCCATTTATGCCAGGATGTCATCACAAAGGATGTTGTGACTGCTCCAGTCTTCTTTAGGCAGCCATGTTGTTGAGATTTCATGGGTGTGGCTTCCCCGACACAACATGATGTCACAGTGTCACAGCAGCCTTCCTTGTTGTCTGGCTCTTGCAATCATTCTTCCCCCTCTGCCACAATGTTCCCTGAGTTTTGGGTTCAGGAATTGTGTTGTAGATGTACCAAGTTGCCAAGAGCGAGGATGATTGGTTACCCTATTCAGCTATAAGACCTATGAATCACAAAAATGACTGAGCCATCAGGATCTTTCACAATGATGAAATGGTGGCCTTTTAATCTTGGGGAGCTACCTGCACCTTTTGGATCAGATTTAAGGCCTGCTTAACAGGAAAGAAATCATGCTTGGTACTGTAAACCAAGTCAGTTACTCATGGCTAGAAAGGACAGAGACCCAAGAGGAGAACCTACTATCACCAATGTCCTGAACCTTGTGGCATTTAATGCCATTCTAAGTACTTACCCTTATACCCATAGATAAATGTAGATCTTAGCCATCATCAATCAAAGAAACTTCTTTTCACAGAAGAGAGAGACCAATACAGAAAGGCACAACTAGTCAAAATTCAAAAACAATTCACTAGGAGGTATTCAACCACAAGTGGTACATCTAGAACACCAACTTTCCTTAAATAATAAACATCCTTCAAGATCAAAAGGAATCACAAAGCTAGGTGACGTCACTCTGACAGCAGCCCGCTGGACTTCCAAGTCCATCCCTTCATAGCATACCTGGGATTGTGACATACCATTTAGTTAGCATTGACAGTCTGCCAGCATGTCACTATGTTCCACAGATTCCTCTAGAACCGATGGCAGGTAAGGTGCACTTAGCCATCAGGGTGAAAAACATTAGGCCCATGACATCACTAAAGACACATAATGAGAAAATTCTTCTCATAATGTCATACTCCCACATTTTTAAATAGCATTGAGTTTCATTTTAAACCTAAATAAAATAAATGGAATACTAATGCCTAAATGGAAAAAAAAAAGTCTGCCTTTGAGAAAAAGCTAATAGGAATATTTGTGATTGTGCTAAAAAAATTTTTTCTTGGCAATTTCAAAGGTTTTAGAAATTGGAACTAATTTTCTATGTCTGATTTTATTTCAAAATAATATCCCCTTTCTCATTCCTCACACCATTCTTTCTCATATACACCTTGCTATGGGCCAAGTACATTATTGATACATGTAAGAAACACATCCTCTGACTCCCTCCATTTGGTCAGAAAGTTAGAAAATGTCCCTGGCACCAGAATCACAAAGTGGCGTATGAACCCCCAATTCCCTGGCCACTTCCCTCGGGGACTCCCCTCCTTTGGCCTGTAATTAATTCTTCCTGAAAAACTTCAAAGCCAAGAGATGAGGACTGTGTCCAGAGTTAGGTGTGGCTCCTGTGGAATGCTGAAAGGTTGCTTTTCTGACCAAACTGAAAGGGAAAGACGCCTACCAAGGAGATACATCTGTAGCTGAAGTCTGTTTTTTCTTTTTTTATTAGAACATTGCATTAATCATTTGAGAATTCAACACAATGCATTTGGATCATATTCTCTTCATCCTCTACTCACTGACTTCTCCCAGATTCAGTGCCACCTCCCTACTCATGCCCATCCATGTCCTTCTTATAAAAACAACAACAAAAACAAACAAACAAACAAACAAAAACCCACTGAATCCATTGTGTTGCCTATATATTCACAGATGTGAGGCCATCCACTGGCATGGGCTTGAACTACCAAGGATCCTTAAAGAAAATTGACTCTCCCTCTGCCGTAAGCCAGCAACCTCCAGTACTCATCTAGGGGCGGGAGCCTTGAGTGCTTCCCTGTCCTGTGCTATAAGGTTGACTGGTGTGAACGTGTTTAACAGCCACGGCTGCTGGGAGTGCATGACTCTAACCGTCCTGTATGTCCAGAAGACGTGGTTTCACTATGGGCCTTCCTGTCTCTGCCTCTTACGATCTCTCCGCCTCATCTTCCCAGATGATCATTCAGAATTCAGAGGATGTAGATAGCCCAATTAAAGTTGGGCGGTCCACACTCTCTCACTCTGCACGCTGACCAGTGGAATATTTGTAGAATATTTGCTATCTACTGCAAAAAGAAGCTTTTCTGATTAGGGTTGAGAGATGCACGAATCTGGAGGTATGACAGGGCTCCCTACCAATGACATCAAAATACATAGGACTCAACATGAGTGTTCATCACCGCTCTATTCACAGTGGGCAACTAATGGAACTAATCTGCATGTCAATCATCGTATGAAAGATAATAAAAATTCACTGTAGTGCTGGCAAAAGGTTTGACCAGATAAAGACTTTTACTGCTAAGCTGAGTGGCCTGTATTTAATCTTTAAGACCCAAACAGTGGAAGAAGAGAAATGATTCTATCAAGTTGTCCTGTCCTGGGAAGGTTTGATAGCCCAGTGTAGAGAAATGCCAGGGCAGGGACCTGGGAGTGGGTGGGTAGAAGAGCACCCTCATAGAAGCAGGGGAGGGAGGATGGGATAGGGGGGTTCTGGAGGGGAAACTGGGAAAGGAGATAACATTTAAAATGTCAATAAATAAAATATCCAATTAAAAAAAGTTATGCAGGCTGGAGAGATAGCTCAGTAGTTAAGAGCACTGTCTGCTCTTCCAGAGGTCCTGAGTTCAAATTCCAGCAACTGCATGGTGGCTCACAACCATCTGTAATGAGATCTGATGCCCTCTTCTGGTGTGTCGGAAGACAGCTACAGTGTACTTATATATAATAAATTTTAAAAAAGTTGTCCTTTGATGAGTGTGTGTGTGTGTGTGTGTGTGTGTGTGTGTGCGCACACACACACACACACTAAATTAATGTAGTTTAAATTTTTTAATAAAAGAAGATGTATTGTATATATGATAGCTATTCTTGGTTGTCAACTTGACTACATCTGGAATTAACTAGAACCCAAGTGACTGGGTTTTTCTGTGAGGGATTTTTCTTGAAGTGAAAAGACCTACCTTAATCTGGATCTTTTGAGTTAGGAGGATCCACCTTAAATCTGGGCCACACCTTCTGGTGGTAGCCTACATAAAAGACATGGATGAAGGAAGTTCTTGCTCTTCGTCTGCTGGAACTCTCCTTGGCAAGTTCATTTCTTCATTGGCGTTAGATACAAGTCCTTTGGGACACTTGTATCTTGTACACATTGAAGAACAGCTGAGACATCCGGCCTCATGGACTGAACAATTGCTGAATTCTTGGACTTTGTGATTGTTGACAGCCATTATTGGACTAGGTGGACTACAGCCAGTACTCCACTCTAGTGAATACACACACACACACACACACACACACACACACACACACACACACTCAGGGATTACATATATATCAGTTCTGTGCATTCTATCAGCTCTAATCCTCTAGAGAACCCTGACTAATAAATACAGTATGTATACTAATGTTTAGTCCCCTCCCCCTTGAAAAAAAGAAAAGAAAATCGTTGTTAGGGGAACTATGGAGATGGTGTTTGAGGAATAAAAAGCCTCAGTTAGGTAGGAATGAAGTTTATATTTTCATTTTGGGGGCCTAATTGATTTGTTTGCAGTGAGGTAAGTCTTGCTACACATCCCAAGGAGGCTTCATTATAAAGCAGGTTCTCCTGGGGCTCATACCAATCTTCCTGTCTCAGTCTCTTAAGTGACAGGAGTACAGAAATGTATTACAGTGTCCAGCTTAATTTTCTTTAAATCCTATTTGCTGTCCAGCACAGGACAAACACTGCTATTCTTATGAGGATGAATGAAAAATTCCGGAGAGATCTTTCCATCCTTTCCTAAGAGAGCTGCAGGGTGCACTTCTGTGGGGTTGGTAGTGTCTAGGGCTGCCACTCACACCCAGCTCCTGTGGCACATAGGTCACTTGGTCTCAGCACAAGACATCTTATGCCCTAGGTCTCCTTGTGTCTCCTTATGTACTCTGAGAAATGTGATAAATGCCAATGTGGAAAGGTCACTAGAGAAAGAGATGCTAAGTAAAAACAGTTATTTTTTAATTGGAATGAACTTTTCCTAAAAGCAACATTAGTGAGTAATAAGAATAAAAATATTTTTCCTTGGTAAATATTATTACATACGATGACCCATTTTCTTTCCCTTGCAGTGTCCCCGCCAGCGGGGACCCAGTTATTCAGGGTCCCGAAGAGGCTTTCTACCTGTGGGCCAAAATGGGGGTGAAGAGAAGAAGGAGACCAAGCAAAAGTTCTGTTGTCAAGGTCTCGTTTATTGGGGTGAACGTTACAGCTTTTAAGGCTTTCGGGTAGGGGGAGTGTCCTTTGTGAAACACAGAGGAGGGGGAGGTGCGGATACAGGTAGTGATAGCTGGAGGCAAAGAAGTCAGGCGGTAGACAATGAGGTCAGGCGGTGGAGACACTGGGTGTTGATTCAGGAGGTAACAGGTATCTGCTAAGGGAGCTGAGGCATCCCTTGAATGTTACCTTCCTGTGCCATAAATTCATGGGAGAGGCTTTCATTCAACAATCTTAAGACTTAAGGCAGTCATCTTAGGGGTGCGTCTCTGTGGCCAAACAGCCCAGAGTCACCTAGTCACTTTGAGCCATGCAGTCAAAAAGCGGCTAGGCCCAAATCCAATATGGCTCCGTGCATTGCAGAAAAAAAAACTTATTTAATGATGAAAAATCTAAATGACAGAAATGAAACACCTTTGTATCTGTAGCCTTCTTCAATGAAACACCCTTGCATCTGTAGCCTTCTTCAATCCAGAGTGCAGTTGCCACATGTCATTGATGTGAAACAAATCTATTGCTTTATTAAAGTCACCGTACTTACATTAGAGTCCCAGAATGTTCAAATCATAAGTGTGGTAGTTTGGTAAGTGACCAACACTCTACAAGGTACTATGTTCAGGACAATTATTAGCAGGAGACATCCCAGCAGACTTAGTATAAGATGGCATAGCCAGGGGTTGGGGATTTAGCTCAGTGGTAGAGCGCTTGCCTAGCAACCACAAGGCCCTGGGTTCGGTCCCCAGCTCTGAAAAAAAGAAGAAAAAAAAAAAAAAAGATGGCACAGCCAACTTCAGGACAATGCCAGTGTTCAAAGTATATCTAAGAAAAGCTAGACTAAGCTGTAGTCAGACTTATGAAATGTGTTTTCGACTTAGGATGACTTTCCTGAATTGTGACCTCATCATAATGGGACAACTAGATATACAGAGAGTTCTTGTCTAAAATGTATAAATACAAATCAGTAGTGGGGAAACAAATACATAAATGAAGGAGCAATACATGGTTTATAAGGAAAGATACTCAATATCTTAGTTATTTGGAAAATGCACCGGAAAACCATTAAAAGATGGCACTGCACCCCTATTAGAATGGCTAAAACTTTCCAATCTGACAGGCCAGGATGGTGACCAGCTAGAAATTCACAAGTTGTTTAGGAATGAAAACCCACACAGTCACTTAACACGGAGAGACGTCCTAAAAAAGTTAAATAGACAATTTCTATGCTGACCACAACCTCATCTCTAGTCATTAACTAAGAGAAATAAAAATGAATATTCATAGACCAATACAAAATCCGCGGTGTCTTTGTTCATAGCTTCAGAAATTAAGAAATAAAACTGCGAAATGGAGAACTGACGAGCCATGTAAGAGAACGCTACTTAGCAGCATCCCCGAATGGATTTCTGATCGGTCCTGATGCAAATCCCAAAAGATCGTATGCTAATGAAGATCACTGATGGAAACCGCATTTCATTGATGACAGCCACGAGCAGCAGGGAGGGCTCCAGTGTCGAAGAGCCAACCCATCAGCATTGCAACGAAGCATTATCTACAAACAGCAGAAAAGAGCCCCGGGGGATGCCGGGAAGTTTTTGTCCTGCTTGGAGTGATGCATGGCTGTGTATGCTTGTCTAAATTCACTGAAGTGATTCAAAGGATAATTTGCTCTGCCTGAAAATCATACATTAAATGTCACTTTCAAAAACAAATAACTTTGGCGAAGAAAGACAAACTCTGAGTAAGTGCTTAAGCTCAAAAACAAAACTCCAAGAATCACGGGTGCCTGACCAGCCCAAGGCTTTGCAACTGCTACCTGCTGTGCTTGCATAGGTGCTGCCTCTGCCTTGGGAACACTGTGGTGGAGAGTGGGGGAGTGGGTAAGAAACTATGGTGCTCCATACAATTTGCTAGACCTTAAAGGAAAGTTTCTTGAGGCCTATCCATAAAATATCCTAGTAAGATATCTCTAGTAATTATTCTAAATTATACTAATTATAAAAATTTTACAAATTATACTAAAATGTTTTCTATTTTATAATAAGGGGCTCTAATTTCCTTCTGTGGCTGTGATTTAAAAAAAAAATTCCTCCTAAAATGGCCACTTTCTGTAGCCAGGCAGGATTGCCAGTGGAGGGATGAAGACAGCAACCGGCTCACAAAGCCTTTGACTCAAAATATATCCTGCCTACAGGATATGCAGGGACAAAGATAGAGCAGAGATGGAGGGAATGGCCAACCAATGACTGCCTCAAATTGAGACCCATCCCATGGGTAAGAACTAATCCCTGACGCTATTAATGATACTCTGTTATGTTTGCCTGCAGGAACCTAGCATAACTGTCTTCTGAGAGTCTCCACCCAGCACCAATGGAAAGAGATGTAGACTCACACCCAAACATTAGACGGAGCTTGGGGAGTCTTACAGAGGAGTTGAGAGAAAGGTTGAGGGACCTGGAGAGGACAGGGACTCCACAGGAAGACCAACAGAGTCAGCTAACCTGGACCCTTAGGGGCTCCCATAGACCGAATCACCAACCAAAGAGTGAGCACAGGCTGGACCTAGGAGGTCTAGGCTACACATAAGTAGCTGATGAGCACCTTGGTCTTCATGGCAGGTCCCCCAAACAACTGGAGCAGGGGCTGCCCTTAGCCTGTTGCCTGCCTGCCTGCCTGCCTGCCTGCCTTGTTTGGCCTCACTGGGAGAGGATGTGCTTAGTCCTGCAGCAACTTGATGTGCAGGGGGGATTGACACTCAGATGGGGGTGCTTCCCCTTCTCAAAAGAGGAGAACGAGAATGGGGGGTACTGGAAGGAGAGGAAGGGCTGATATTGGGTTGTAAAGGGAATAAATAAATAAATTTAATTTTAAAAAAATCCTTTAAAAAAAAAAAAAACACCTTGCGGGAAGAAGGGATTATTTTACAGTTTGCCATTAAGGAAAGACAGGCAACAACTCAAGAAAATAATAAACCTAAAAGTTGGTAAATAGGAATGTCAACATTAATCTAACAGCAGGAACAATGTTAGCAAACCATGAGCAGATCAAGTTGACCAAAGGCCCTGTCATAATTATGAAATATGAGGGCTATGCATTGCAGCGTGTTACTTTAAAACCAGCACTCGGGGGCCAGAGGCAGGGGGAGCTTTGTAAAGTTTGAGTCTAACAGGATCTACATAGTGAGCTTCAGGACAGCCTGGGTTACTTAGTGAAACCCTGTCTCGAAAAATAAAAAATAAAATTAAAAAATCATTAAGGGAGTGGTATTAAGAACCCTTGTGTTCTACCAGAGGACACATCTGGTTCTCACCGCCCTGTAACTGAAGCCTCAGGGGACCCGTGACCCTTCTGGCCTCCTCCTGCACCTTCAGACATGTGACAAACACAGACACATAAATAAAAACATTTCTTTTTAAAAATAAATGTATCTAGAAGCAAAAGTAAGAATTCACAATTTGGAATAAGCATGTGTTCAATAGGCTTAAGTAAAAAAGATTTTTCAACTTGATTACAAAGAATAAACGTTGGCATGGCTTCTTTAAACCAGCAGTGTGATGTCTCGATTTATGAGCTAATTAGAATAAATTGACTTGACTTTAAGGAAAAGATGTGACTTCCAGATATGAGACTGTTTTCCCATGAGGTGTTTAAAATTCTAAATGAATTCAGAATAATCTTAAA